>NC_090695.1:45256661-45479161 GCF_013368605.1 Nyctibius grandis | reverse complement strand
AGCACAACTGGTAATTGACTTGAATAATGGGTAAAGACAGTTATCCTTCTTATCCCACTCCCCCTCCTCCTTTGAGATATCCATCCCTTCAGCTGTGGTGTAACCTTACAAACAGTTGAAGCAGTAATTAACATACTTGAGTGATCAGGAGTATTCTGAAGCACAACAGAAATTTTCTAAAGCAGATGTGTTTCTGATGTCATAGAAATATTTCTGGTGACAGATCCAGCAGGAAAATGGATGCCCCTTCACTTCCTCCTGCCTCATATGCTCTGATGTGCTTCTGTTCCCTTCAGTGGACCAAATGCTTAGTTAAGCCATGTATGACTGTGATTTACCTGATCAAAGGGAGAATCCTGTGGCAGGGAGATGACAACAAACCACTGGAGATATGGGTTTGGGAGGCATCCCTTCTTAATGGTTAAAAAATAACGCCAGTTGTTGCTTCTGGAAATAATAAAGAGAAGAAACTGTTGCCACATGGTAACTGCACTGGCACTTCAGAGAAACACAGCAAGCTCTGTGATAAAATCTTATCTCTGTCCACTTCCAAAGATGATGTCCCACCCCTAACAATTCTCTAACTTTTGGGTAAGCCACATTTACTACTTCAGTAGTTAAATATGCAGATAATTGTGATGGATTTTCTTCTTCCTTGTTGTTTGTTTCTGTTTGTGATAGCAAACCGTTTAGTATTTTGATTTAGCTCTTTGATCTCTTGATGTCATTGCTCATGGAAGAAAAAAGAAAGAATTGATTCTCAACACTGATTTCAAGTATGCATTAGAAAATCCCTCTCACCCTAGTCATCAACCTGTAACATTCACCTGTGCTCTAATCTAATAATTTATGTAGAGAGGAAGTCTGACTTTGCACGTGGTGCTGCTTTTCTCTTGTCCCAATAAAACTTATTGTAAAAGACCTTATTAGAGACAATTCTACACAGAAACATTTAATCATGTGATGGTTATTTGCTTACTCATGAGTAACTCAATAACATCTGTTTTCTAATGTTCAATTTTCCTTCCACCTTTAAAAAATACATATAAACTTACAGTGTTGTAGCTCTTTCCTAATCTTGCCACTGGGTGTACCAGAATCATATGGTTTAGGCACTATTAAAGGGTGACTCAGGGAGGATGGACATTAATCAGATTCACAAATTTATAGAGATTCCTTTTTTAATATAGGTATAGAAGTAGATAAATTATCCTCACAATCAGTCGTTTTTTTCATTAGACTGTACATATAGAGGCAGACATAAGCATAATTCTGCTGCTGATACATCTCTAGTTATTACTAGGTTTGCAATTCAATTACCTGAAGAGCCTCAAGTACCACTGATTATTCATGGGATTCTTGGGTTGGACTGGCTACAAAACTACTCATTAATCCCTTGAGTGCCCCAGGCATCCAGTATCCATCTAGCATAGCAACTCTGCCACAGCCATGGAATATAACAGGCTTTGGCTAGTGAATTGACTGGAGCAAGGGCAGGCCTCCAGACACATCACAGCCACCAGTGGCTTGTGATCTTCAGCATAACAACATTGTTGAAAACCAGGTAGACATGGGCTTTCTGAGACCAAAACACTGAAGGGGTTGTTAGCCAAAGCCAGGTAGCTTATTAGATAATCACACAGCTCTGGGAGCCTTGTTAAGAAAAGACAGGAAAACATCCTATTTTTCCTTCCTCTCAAGGTTTGCATCTGCTGCACTGAAGCAATTGCTTGTTTCACCAAACCTGCTTGTGTATGACAAGAGCTTGCCAGAGTTTGACACAGTGACAGGGTTTGAACTGCTTGGTGCTTGTCCTCATTCAACCTTCTTGCAGATCAATACAGTGCCTGTTTCCCTTGCAGATGGTCCATGAAATCCTAGGAAGTACCAAGGCTGCGCCTGAAGAGCAGGCCACACCATATCTTATTAAGAAGAACTTTAGGTTCAGTGGCTGGAGCCATTGACTAACAGTGAGGATAAAAGGAGGAGTTTGAGTTTACTGTGCCTCTGAAATATCCAGACTGAAAAAGTCCATAATTTTCGTATGCATGGTTCACACAAGTTAATTTAACACATTTTATTGCCATAATTAACTATGCTCATTGTTGTTTCTGAGGGGTTATCAAGTTAATTCAACAACAGTTTGAAGGTATTTCCCTTTCTAATCTAGCATATTTGTGTGTTGCCTAGCACTCATATACATACTTGTGGCAGAGCAATACAAAATCTGCGATTGCAGTGAATTCATGTCCACATCAGACTAACCACAACAGTCAGTGAAAAGTCTGTGCCTGTCATTTACTGCCTCCAAATATAATCACACTGCAGTTAGCTGATGATAAAATAAAAATCTCCGTTCCTCTTTCACTTGTTCCTCTCTCCTAGTTCTGTCTTATCAAACTTGCGTCCAACAAGAAGAGTCTTCTATTACTTCTACATGCTTTACATACTTCTACACATATCGTATTTTCCTGTTTGAGAAATTAAGGGTCAGTTTTTGCAGTCTTCATTATGTAAATGACAAATCCCTTGCAGGCCAGTGCAGTCTGGGTAGTCCACATAGTCCATTTTTTTACAGAAAAATGCTGAAGACATTGATAGGTCAAAAGGTCAATACTGAAGTAGATTGGTAGAAACATCTAGAGCTTGCGCAGCTCTAACTTCACAATGACTCAAGTTCATGTTCTCAGTGCATTGTTTCTGAGTCTTTGCATTTACTTGAGTGTCTCTTCCAAGTAAGACAGTCGTAAAAAAAAAGTAAATAAAAACACTGATGGACACAGGCTTTTTCACTGGGCCTTTCTTTTTGCAGGTACGTTTTTCACTGGGTCTTTCTTTTTGCATGCACATATTTGTGTGTATCTACACACATATGTATATTTCTGTACTGTATATATATTTAAATATATAGTGGGGAGAAAAAGAGAAAAGAATGAAGGAGAAGCATATGAAGGTGTGGCATTACAGAACTTTTCTAATCAATATCTTATTTTAATGTTGTAATGCTTATATCTTTCTTTAGGTGGGATGTTCAAACTGGTACTAAAATGCACTTAATAGGTTGATCACACAGTATTGCTGTTGCAGCCAGTTACAAAGTGAAGCTGTTAGTGAAATCTCTTTGAGATCTATATGTAGACCATTATAGAGATCACAGGACAAGGAACATTTGTTTTAGTGGCTTTGCATCCTAAATGAAATATTTGACATTTTCTTCCTACTTCTTGTAGTCCTTGATTCACATGTTTGCCAAAGTGGCTTGAGAACCTCTTATTAAGTTGACGCCAGAACATAATCATGGTGAACACTGTGAGAAAAGCAACTCAACAAAACAAACCTCTTGCTTTCTTGCTCAGTCATTTCCTACACAGGTTCCCTTGAGCCCTTGGGAAAAGTAGTTCCTAAACTAGTAAGACTGTAACATCGCCCTCAGGAAAATGCATTTTGTAATCTAGTCATCTAGTGGCTTATCAGAAAAATAGAACCTGAACAGCATATGGGGAAAAAAGTATGTACATTTCAATGCAAAGGAAGGGGTAGGTGAGACTGGAGAAATACATTGGGTATAGAAAATTATAAAGATGGTCAGACTGCAAGGGTTCATTTCAAAATCACCAGCATTATTCTTACGAGATGGTGCTTAGCAAATGCCTTTCAATCAATGAAAACACTTAAGTGCTGTAATATGATGCTGTTATTGGGGAAAAAAAGCCCAAAGTAAATGAGGCATGGCTTTGCCCAGTTGGGATGGAAATCTGGGTACTAAGCATTCTCTTCTGATTTAGCCCATTGCTTATGTACAATGGATCTATTTATGTGTTTAATGTTATGCTTGTGCCTAAGTGGTATGTCCAAGCAGAATCAAAATGTCGAGTACCTGAAAGAATGGAGATGTAAGACAGCACTCCCTGGGTATCTGTGACTTTTAGGTGATGCTTGTGCTAGTAAAGCAGCATTTGTATCTCCAGGAAGAATAAAATCCAGGCATTCAAACAAAGGAAGAAATACATATGCACAGAAAAAAACAAACCAAATAAGTAGATATTCATGAGACTATGATATATACAGTTAGTGTATTTCCAGCACTGATTTCTGAAAGTCTAATAATGCTTGTATTAACTGAGATCAAGATTTATCAATTGTGTAAATACAGCTGGAACACCAACTAGGTCTAGTCCATAAGTAGTTATGCTAGTGATACTAATTTCTGATTTACAGCTATTTACTAACCACTCTTTATAAAGAATGTCAATAGGTATTGGAAAGTTGTGAAATGCCAGGTGAGGGCTGCTGAGACTAAAAACTACCAGTGTCTTGTAAATTCCTTTGTCTGGTAGGAAATCTTCAAGATCCAAAGCAGAAATAGCCCCTAACAACCCAATACAGAAGGAATTTATAACATATAAGCTCGTTTAAGACAACTGAAATACATTTAGATATAAAAAACTTTGCTTTGCCATGCTTAACTTTGAGGATCTTCTGAGTTCCCATACCACACAGATACGATTTTAACAGTGTGCATCTGGCTAAACCCCAAAGTTCTGATATGAGCCAACATACAGTGCAAATGTGTTAGAGTTCTCTAAAAACTGACTTAGGATTTGAAATCATATCACAAGAGAAACAATAATTTCCAGTGCTAAGGTTGGTGCTATCAGGACCAGCAAGACCTGACTATTTTGGCAGAAGATTAATCAGACAAAATGTCTCAATCAGCAGTGTCTGCTGCTTCTGCCTTTAGCCAGTGCTCTGATTCCTTTGTCTCCTGAGCGTTGCATTGCTGCTATTCTGTTTAGAGTAGAGGAACTGATTCAGAGGAGTTTGAACATCTCTGAGCACTGGGCTCACTGAGTATTTTAATTGCCTAGCCTGTTTTTTACCTGTTGAATGCCAATATATAACATGACGTTCTAGAAGTTACTGCTTTGAAATATGGCTAGAAATCTGGTTTTAGGAGTATTCACCTTCTCCTGGTGTCATTTTTTTTTTTTTTAATTTGGAAGAGCTGAATTTCAGTAGCTGTTGGTCTTTTTCCTCTTATGGAGAACTTAAATTTAAACATCTCAGACAAGTTGTGGTCAAGTGCACTTTTTTATGTGGTATTTCTGCAAATGGATGTGGAAAATCCAGTCATCAAAAATAATCTGTTTGACTAGATAGTAAAAAAAGGCCTAGCTAATCTGGCTGGATGTAGACCATTGTACTATAAATGGCCATTTCAAAAGGAGTTTGGAGGGAGAGAGGTGTGGCTCTTTCAGCTGGTGTGATTAATAAGGAGGGTGGCTTTGCTGCTGAAAAGCTTGTTTTCCTTTTCAGATCTGCTCTTCCACCTCGGTATTTTTTTTGCCTCAAAGTAGATTCAAAATACTTTTAAGTGAGTTCACTGGTCTCACTGTCAAGTCACTACTATGGGCTGGACTGGAAATAAAGTATCATTGCTTCATTCTTCTCTTCTTCCCCCTTTCAAATGCTTAGAAAGGCAGCTCTTGCTTCCTGTTACAACTCAACTGGACTCATCACAGCACAGTGCATCTAGAGCCCATTTAATAACGTTTAGCAGATCTGTGAACATGCAAGAGAGGATTTTGTACAGTGCATATGGCATACAGTTATATTCTTCAACCTCTGCGTAGATTGCCATCTTCTTTGAGAGTCAAGGTGGAGAAGAGTTCCACTTGTTTAATTTCATGGTTTGCATCGAACTCTTGAAGGAAATAAAACACTGACACCAGATGTTTGGGAGGAAAAATGTCAGTGCTGGGCAACCTCTTCCTGTCTTCCTGTTTGTAAGCACACAGCTCACAAGGCAGAAAACTCAATCACTCGCTCCTGTAAAATTACGTTGTCACAAGAAAACAGATGTGAGGAGTACAGTTAAAGAAACTTTGATTTTTCCTCAGTGCTACAGTTTGCCAAAACATGTTTTGAGACAACTTTCATTTTGCTACATTTAAAAGAATAAAAAGTTTAACAGTGCTCAGGGCTAATTTTTGAAACTTCGTTAATAAAATTTCAACAGTACAACTGTAATCATTTCCATGGTGTGTCATATTATCTAGTGTTATCTAGTGTTTCCACCAAGGTCAGCAGATTTGCATAAGCCGCGATGTCAGACCTTTAGACTGGAAATAAAATACTGATATTTCATCCTTCCCTTTCATCTTTTTTTTTGAAACCCTATCAAATGTTTAGAAAATGCAAAAAAAAAAAAATTCTCTTGGATAACTGCAAATCTGGGCAACCAATGTGCAATTGCTGTCAAATAGCTGCAGCAGTCAAGGGAAGCTTCCTCACCCCTTCAGGGAGACTAATAGAGCCAGAGCTGCTGAGCTGTGTTAAAGCTGATCCAGGGACAGGTTTTGCTGACTGAAGGTGGCTACCTAGATTTTCATCTACCAGCCTATTCCCAGGAGCAGGAATAGGGCTAACATCTGACTTTTTACACTGCTGCATGGGGGATTGTGAGATACCAGGTATAGTTCCTGAAATGCTTTGTGGAGATCTTTCTTTTCACATAAAAAGTAAACTATTACTGTATTAAATTAAAGAGTAATTTATGCTGGAGAGGTCAGTGAATAAGTAATAAATTGTAGACCCCATAAAGTGCTGTGGTTTGACATTTGGTAGAAACTGATATGATAGCTTGTTGTTTTATTTCAACATAAATAGCAGAGGCAGCTAACATTATCGTACGGATTTGATTAGTGTGGTATGAAAGTTAAGGTCGTCCCTGACAGCGTGGGGACAAACACTCAAACAGCAAACTGCTGAGGGCTAGAGGTGTAACAAAGCACTGCTGTGATAATCCATGAAACTTGTCATTGCCTGAAATTGTTCTGGAATGTACTGAGATTATGTATGGAGGTTACATGGGAAAAATAGATTTCATACATAGCAAGGCACACCTGCTAAACAATATCTCTTCGAGAGAAAAAATGGTTTATATCCTGCACCTGAGCCTGAACCTAAGGACCAAACGGTAATAAAACTGAGTTCAAGGGGATTTTTATCCTGATACCTGAAAGTCCATCTCCTTGAAAAGGACTGAGCGGCACAATGTACTGTAGTTCCCGTCTGCACCACTGTCCAAGGATGGCGGCGAAACCTGTCTGTCCCTGGGGGCTCAGCCAGCCCACATCCTGTCACACGGGCCACCTGCTGCATTTCTGAGCCAGCTCATTTCGACACAGGATTCAGCCAAGCAGAAAAGATTAACTTTCTCAAAATGAAAAGGACAGATAGAAGAAGAGGAACTGCTTATCAAATATGCACATTTCAGATGGAACTTCACACTCAGTAGAATGATGTTAGATTGCTGTTAGCTCTCCGGAGCGCTTCTGGCAATGTGTTATCAGGTCATGTTTGCATGACAGCGGCAGCCCATGCAGGAAACATTAAGTCATATGACTTCTAAGACGGAATCAATCAAGTGAACAGTACAGATCCTGAAAACTAATTTCACCTTCATAAGGTCTGGTTATCTGTGCGGCAGACATGAGGTTTGTCAGCCCCGTTTCAGTCTGACCAGGTTCAGCACTGCATCGAGAATTTTAATGAACCGATACCGTAATATGTATGGAAGATGACACTGAGATGAATTCGTGAAAAGCCAAGTCCCTATGAAATATGGACAATTACTGAAGGCTTCACCTCCCACTTAGCTCACATAAAATGCCCATTTAATAGGCCTTTGTCTTGTTAATAATTTACAAGTTTGTGTATGGCTTAAGCAATATTAGAACTGCAAATGAGGGGCTGACACCAACAGCTCAGAGTTTTTATGACACCAAGGTAACAAGACCATGCTAAACACAAAGAATTTTCCCAGGACTCTCCTTACTGCCACACAATTATTAGTTCTTAGTTGTTGAGTATATTCAGAAAACATGAACAGACCTCAAGGAGAGTTGACCGTCCCTGCTGTAAACAGTGAAATAATTTTTGTGACTATTGAAGTGTTCCTGGCTGAGGAATTACTGGAAACAGGCATTCTATGTCACTTGCTTTCAGCTCAAGATTTACTGTTACTTTTGCTCTAATCAGAAAAGGTATGCTGAGAAAAAAAAGCTGAGGAAAAAAGTCAAGGATCAGATTACATGATTGTTAGCTCTTCAGTTAATTTTGTGCACTCTGTTAGAAAAACACACCTCTTCTGGGTAAAATTGCTTAGCAATACCTTTTTTGAAGGCTGTTATCCCAAAGGAGGTGGAGAAATGGCCTCAGTCCATGCAACGGGCTCTGGGGACAACACCAGAATAACTCTGGATGTACTCTTCCAGGTTTTGAGAAGGCTGTAATCGGTGGGTTTTGAGTTCTTAGATAAGCACTTAACGTGATTTTATTTAGTGAAATAATCTTTATGATCATTCTGGTAATTCAATTGTCATTTCATATGGGTGCATATTCTTGAGTTCATTTTCACAAAGATTGTAATGTCTTTATCTGCTATAGCACTCATTAAGTAGAACATGGTATGATACATCTCTGAGTGGTTTAGGATACTAAGCTTCATTTCAGTGCCCATTCTATTGTGTGACAGTTATCCATCCCATGAAAAAGAATTATCAGTGTCCTACGGATGTGAGGGACAGCTGATGTATTTCTTCTCCCTTGCTCTCTCCTGTATGAGTGCAAATGTTTAAAAGCTACTTCAGTTTATTGTGCTCTGTTTGTTGAAAACAAGGACCTACAAAAACTACAAGGGGGAAGAAGAAGAGAAATACGACATTTAAAAATACTCGTGTACTCTTTAATACCTATTTATGAAATGCTGGATTTTGTTTTAAAGTAATTTTTTCCTAATTCACTTCTAAGTTCGAATTCACATTTTTCTTTAGTTACAACTATCAAATTGTGCACAAACACTGTAAAATTCCAAAGTTCAAAGGTGGAAATCTTCTTTAAAGACAAGTTCCTTCATGTTGTACGTCATGCCAGGCATTTTGTTTTATCGGCATAGCCTACTTATTAATTTTTGATGGTTAAAGAAATACTGTCAATTGAATATTTTTTGGACAACACTTTAATACTGTGAAAGTGCGTTTGAAACCCTGAATCAGGCACCACGCTTCTTGCATATGATTGAAAAAGAAAGTCATTTTGAGGCAAGGCATTATATCAACATGCACATACCCTTCTTTTCAGTACTGCAGTGAATGGTGACTTAAGTATCCATTTTGCCTTGCTCACATATATTATTTGCATGCTGAAAAGCTTGTCTCTGACCAAAAGTTTAAATAGATATATCACAGAATCACAGAATCACAGAATGTTAGGGATTGGAAGGGACCTCGAAAGATCATCTAGTCCAATCCCCCTGCCGGAGCAGGATTACCTAGACCATATCACACAGGAACGCGTCCAGGCAGGTTTTGAATGTCTCCAGAGAAGGAGACTCCACAACCTCTCTGGGCAGCCTGTTCCAGTGTTCAGTCACCCTCACTGTAAAGAAGTTTTTCCTCATATTTATGTGGAACCTCCTGTGTTCCAGCTTGCACCCATTGCCCCTTGTCCTGTCAAGGGATGTCACTGAGAAGAGCCTGGCTCCATCCTCATGACACTTGCCCTTTCCATATTTATAAACATGAATGAGGTCACCCGTCAGTCTCCTCTTCTCCAAGCTAAAGAGACCCAGCTCCCTCAGCCTCTCCTCATAAGGGAGAAGTTCCATCCCCTTAATCATCTTTGTGGCTCTGCGCTGGACTCTCTCTAGCAGTTCCCTGTCCTTCTTGAACTGAGGGGCCCAGAACTGGACACAATATTCCAGATGCGGCCTCACCAGGGCAGAGTAGAGGGGGAGGAGAACCTCTCTTGACCTACTAACCACACCCCTTCTAATACACCCCAGGATGCCATTGGCCTTCTTGGCCACAAGGGCACACTGCTGGCTCATGGTCATCCTGTTGTCCACTAGGACCCCCAGGTCCCTTTCCCCTACGCTGCTCTCCAACAGGTCTGCCCCCAACTTGTACTGGTACATGGGGTTGTTCTTGCCCAGATGCAGCACTCTACACTTGCCCTTGTTATATTTCATTAAGTTTCTCCCCGCCCAACTATCCAGCCTGTCTAGGTCTCTCTGAATGGCTGCGCAGCCTTCTGGCGCGTCAGCCACTCCTCGCAGTTTTGTGTCATCAGCGAACTTGCTGGCAGTGCACTCTATTCCCTCATCCAAGTCATTAATGAATATATTGAATAGAACTGGTCCCAGTACCGACCCTTGAGGGACTCTGCTAGACACAGGCCTCCAACTGGACTCTGTCCCACTGACCACCACTCTCTGGTTTCTTTCCTTCAGCCAGTTCACAATCCACCTCACTACCCAATCATCCAGACCACAATTCCTCAGTTTAGCTGCGAGGATGCTGTGGGAGACTGTGTCAAATGCTTTACTGAAATCAAGATAGACCACATCCACTGCTTTACCATCATCTATCCACCGGGTTATGTCCTCATAAAAGGCTATCAAGTTGGTTAAGCATGACTTCCCCTTGGTGAAGCCATGTTGAGTGCCCCTAATGATCCCCCTATCCTTGATGTGCCTAGAGACAGCATCAAGAACAAGTTGTTCCATCACCTTTCCGGGGATGGAGGTGAGGCTGACTGGTCTATAGTTCCCCGGGTCCTCCTTCTTGCCCTTTTTGAAGACTGGAGTGACATTCGCTTTCGTCCAGTCCTCAGGCACCTCTCCCGTTGCCCACGACTTAGCAAAGATGATGGAGAGTGGCCTAGCAATGACTTCCGCCAGCTCCCTCAGCACCCGTGGGTGCATCCCATCAGGGCCCATGGATTTATGGACGTCCAGGTTGCTTAATTGTTCCCTGACCCAGCCCTCATCAACCAAGACAGATTCCTCCTCTATCCTGACTTCTTCTGAGGCCTCAGGGGTCCGGGGCTCCTCAGGACAGCCTCCAGCAGTATAGACAGAGGCAAAGAAGGCATTCAGTAACTCCACCTTCTTTTTATCCTCTGTCTCCAGGGCCCCCACCTCATTCATCAGTGGGCCTACATTGCCTCTAGTGTTGGCTTTACCTGCAACGTATTTGAAGAAGCCCTTTCTGTTGTCCTTGACCTCTCTTGCAAGGTTTAATTCCAAGGAGGCCTTAGCTTTCCTAGTTGCCTCCCTACATCCTCTGACAACAGACTTATATTCCTCCCAAGTGGCCAGCCCCTCCTTCCACGATCTGTACACCCTCTTCTTCCACTTGAGTTTGCCCAGCAGTTCCCTGTTTAAACATACAGGTCTCCTGGTACCCTTCCTTGACTTCCTACCTGTTGGGATGCTCTGATCTTGAGCTCGGAAGAAGCAGACCTTGAATGCTAACCAACTATCTTGAGCCCCCTTGCCTTCTAGTACCCTGTCCCATGGGATTTCCCCTAGCAATTGCTTGAAAAGGCCAAAGTTAGCCCTCCTGAAGTCCAGGGTTGTCATTTTGCTAGCTATTCTGTTCCTGCCACATGAGATCCTGAACCCTACCATCTCGTGGTCACTACAACCAAGGCTGCCCTCAACCTTCAGCGCTTCAGCCAGACCCTCCTTGTTAGTGAGGATAAGATCCAGCAGCGCTCCTCTCCTAGTTGGCTCATCCACCATTTGCATCAGAAAGTTATCATCAATGCACTGGAGGAACCTCCTGGACTGAGGATGGCTGGCTGAGTAGGCCTCCCAGCAAATATCAGGGTAGTTGAAATCCCCCACGACAACCAGGCCCTGTAATTGCGACACTGCTCTCAGCTGCCTGTAGAAGGCCTCATCACCGTCCTCATCCTGATCCAGTGGCCTGTAATAGACACCCACAACAGTATCACCCCTGCCAGCCTGCCCCTTAATTCACACCCACAAACTCTCAACTCGCTCCTGATCCGCCCCTGGACAGAACTCAATACATTCTAGCTGCTCACTCACATAAAGGGTAACTCCACCACCTCTCCTTAGCGGCCTGTCTTTCCTGAACAGGACACAGCCATCCATGACAACATTCCAGTCATGCGAGGTGTCCCACCAAGTCTCTGTAATTGCCACTAAATCATAGCCCCCCGACCGAACACGGATTTCCAACTCCTCCTGTTTATTCCCCATGCTGCGCACATTGGTGTACAGGCATTTCAGGGAGCGAGCTGAGCACACCGATTTCACCCCAGGGGGATGGGAGGCCTCCTGGTCTACCGCAACACTAGAGCGTTGCCCCAGTGCTGCAAGCTCAGCTACTACCCCATCCCCCTTCGAATCTAGTTTAAAGCTCTCCGAATGAGCCCTGCTAATTCCTGTCCCAGAATCCTTTCGCCCCTACGACATAAACCTTTCCCATGTATTACGGTAACGCCTGGTGTGTTATAAAACCAGCCATTATCAAAGAACCCAAAGCCCTGCCTGTAGCACCAGTCTCGTAGCCAGGCATTAATAGAGAGAATCCTACTATTCCATCCCACGTCATCACCTGAAAATGGAAGGAGGGAGGAGAAAACAACTTGTGCCCCAGACTCTTTCACCAACCGTCCTAGGGCCTTGTAGTCTTTCTTCATCCCCCTCAGACTACGGGATGCAGCTTCTTCCCCACCTGTCTGGAAGATCAGCAGGGGGTAGTAGTCTGTGGCCTTCACCAGGCTGGGGAGTTGCCTGGTGATATCCCTGATTCGGGCTCCAGGCAGACTGCAGACCTCCCTGTGATGGGGGTCAGCTCTGCATATTGGGCCCTCAGTTCCCTTTAGGAAGGAGTCTCCAACCACTAAAACTCTTCTCTTCTTCCTTGTGGAGGAGGTAGCTATATGCCCGTCAGGTTTTTCTGACTGTGGTGGGATCTCTGATATAGGTTGCCTCTCCACCACATCCCCATTGGACCGGCTGTATTCCACTAGGGTTTCATATCTATTGCTCAGAGGCACCTGTGGAGGCGAGGTAGGCAAGGAGGGCACTCGCCTTTTGCCACGGCCATAGACTTGCCTCCACTCACTCCTTTCCTCTAGGTTATTGTTTTCCACCTGAGAGGGGCAGAGTACAGGGGTCCCTCGATCCTGGGAGCTCTCCAGCAGGTGCTCCCATTTTTGTTGCAGGGAGGGCAAAGCCTGGCTCCACCAGTCTATCTCCATTTCAGCCTCCCGAATGCTCCTAAGCCTTTCTACTTCTGCTTGAAGCCTTTCAACCTGGCTTTGCAGCTGTGCCGCTCGGCCGAGCAGATCATCTACCTGCTGACAGCGCACACAGCCCCCTGTCACCACAGAGACGCTGTAGCATTCCCTGCAGCCCGCAACCTGCACCATCGCCTCCTTCCGTGGGAACTCTGTCTGGGTTCCCACATCCATTTTGGTCTTCTTCCGCCGTGTGGAGACCATTGTTCTTTCACTGAGCTGGGAAATACCTGTTGGTGACACCCCTGGTTCACAGCTCCTTGGCGCCTTCACAGCTTGGCTGGTTCACAGCTCCTTGGCACCTTCCTCGCCTTGTGCTCTGGAAGGGAGTCAGCGCCCTCCCCAACGAGCTGCAAACGGCTATATCTGATATATCTGATTTTGAGTCTAAGAAGGCACTATGTCTTTCACTTTGAAATAATGTTTTTAAACACTTCATTCTTTATTCTCTAAATGTTAGTTTCTGCAATAAAAATGAAAACGGAGATTACATTTTAATGATAAACTTAAAATGGTCTTGAGAGGCAAAGACCGTTTAAAAAGTTCCCCTCCAACTATGTTTTCCTGTGTGTTAGACTAATGGTCATTGGGCCTGCATTGTACAATTGCTAATGGAATGGATCCACATTAAAAAAAAAAATGAAATAACAAACTAATCCCCCTACCCGCCCCCCAACCCAAAAAAAACCCCAACAAACAAAAACCAATCCAAGAAACCAACAAACAAACAAGGAACAGGATTAGCCTGTGGGAGGACAGGAACAACTTTCTGCATCTTGGAATTACGGCTCAAGATGTGCCAGTTAGTGGCATTGTAATTAAGGCATTAACCCATAGTGACTAATTTGTTGGGTTATTTGCAAGAACTCTGCATTCCAGTTGTGTTTAATGCAGTCTGCACTTTGCATTTAAGATCTATGTTTGTCATTATGGTGCTCCTGATAGAAAAATATGCAATCAACATTTCTTTTTTCTTTTGCCTTTAATCATATGACTCATAAGGCTTATTGAGGACTTTTATCCACCAAGAAGTGCTTTGAATCAACATGACCTTACTGGATCTCTAAGGAAGGATTATATAAGCCACATTATTAACTTTTCCTTAAAGTGCCAAATACATATTTTTATTTCAATAACAGACAACAATAGGAAGTGTGAAGATTACTGCCATTTTTATTAGGATTTTCCCCCTTTCTTTTAAAGTCTTTTATGGACTGTAACAATATAAAACCTGGGAATTAGCTCCAGTGCTGAAGTTATCCCAGAAGAATATACTCTGTAAGTAGGAAAAAGAAAACAGTGCTTGAAAGGTATTTTTTTTTAAAAAAAACCACTGTGAAAATTAATTGCTAACATTCTCAGTGACATTAGGGAATACAACTGGTTTCAGGAATTCTTTGCTACTGTTCTCCCACTTACTGTTTCCTGACACTTTTCCCCACTTTCCCACCCATCTTTTTAACCTAATATTCATTCAGGTAACCTTATTTCCCCTTAAGTGGAAGAGAGGATTTTAATTTATTTGTCTCTTCCTAAGAAATTCAAGCACTATGGACCATATAGGCCATGGTGCCGAGTTACATGAATCATAGAATCATAGAATGGTTTGGGTTAGAAAGGACCTTTAAAGATCATCTAGTCCAACCCCACCGCTGTGGGCAGGGACATCTTTCACCAGATCAGGTTGTTCAAAGCCCCGTCCAACCTGACTATGAACAGTTCCAATGATGGGTCTTCCACAGCTTCTCTGGGAAAACCGTTCCAGTGTCTCACTGCCCTCTTCCTTGTATCCCACCTAAGTCTACTGCTGCCCTTTGTCCCGTCACTACAGGCCCTGGTAAAAAGTCTATCTTCATCTTTTTTATAAGTCCCCTTTATATATTGAAAAGCTGCAACACAGTCTCTCCGGAGCCTTCTCTTCTTCGCACTGAACAACCCCAACTCTCTCAGCCTTTCTTCATAGGAGAGGTGTTCCAGCCCTCTGATCATTGTTGTGGCCCTCCTCTGAACTCACTCCAACAGGTCCATGTCTTTCCTGTACTGAGGACTCCAGGGCTGGACACAGTACTCTAGGTGGGGTCTCATGAGAGCAGAGTAGAGGAGGAGAATCACCTCCCTCGCTCTGCTGCCCATGCTTCTTTTGATGCAGCTCAGGATGAGGTTAGCTTTCTGGGCTGCAAATATGTGTCGCTGACTCATGTCTAATTTTTTATCCACTACTGTCCCGAAGTCCTTCTTTGCAACACTGCTCTTAATCATCCCCCATTCTGTATAGATACTGTGGGTGTCCCCAGCCAGCGTGCAGGACCTTGCACTTGGCCTTGTTAAACTCCTCAAGCCTGTCAAGGTCCCTCTGGATGGCATCCCTTCCCTCAGGTGAACCAACTGCACCACTCAGCTTGCTGTCATCTGCAAATTTGCTGAGGGTGCACTAGATCCCACTAGGTATGTAATTTATAAGGATATTAAATAGTATTCATGCTATTATGGACCCTTGAGGCATTCTACTCATTTTTGGTTTCTGCTGGGACATTGAGCCATTGATTGCAAGTCTTTGGACATGGCCATCCAGCCAGTTCCTTATCCATCTAACAGATAATCCATCAAACCCCCATCTCTGCTGTTTAGAAATAAGAATGTTGTGAAGACCATGAATAAAGTTGGACCATGAATAAATTTGTCACTCTACATTTTAATAAATCAAGGATTTATTATAGGATCCCCATTACAACCTTCTAGTCATCTGTTCTGCTTAATTGATTTTGCAGTATTGAGACTCAGTTACAGTGACACCCCTATTCTTGTAATTGTAGAAGGTTAACAACATGTACAGATAATAATTCAACATGAAATTTCATGAAATAAATGAAGGCAAACTCCTCATCTCTTCCTTCTTTAGGACACAAACCTGCAATCTTATGTATGAGTTCCACACAGGGTTAAATTCTAAAGTAATTTTTTGTTGGAATTTTTTGGGAAGCGTGATTGTGTGTTGTTGATTATTCAGATCCTGTAAGAGGCAACTTATGCACACAAGTCTGCCAACTCCACTTGGTAAACTGTCACGTGGAATCACTTGGAAGCATTTGGGCAAGCAAGGGCAGTGTGTTTTGGCTTTCGAGATTTGAAGTTTTAGTGTCTTTTGTAGTGTGTTGAGTTAAGATATGGTGGAGCCCACTTCTGCTGCTTGAAGCATGTGGTATTTCATGATCTAGGGTGGTTTGTACCTACATACAACTTCTCACTTTGCCAGCACGCTGTCCATTATCATTGGCTAGTACTAGATGCATGTGTCTTCCTACACTGTCCAGTTCTTAATATGAGAAGACTGCTTCCCTAACACTTGTAGTACAGTGAATGAAAAACTCCCATGTTGTACTTTGGTTGCATTTTTTTTCAAACATACAATTTAATTTGTTTAACCTTTTTCTATTCTTAATAACTTCCAAAATGTTAATTCTGTTGAAGAAACAAATAATGCTGTTAACTCTCAGGAGACTGCAAACCAAGACATAGGACATTTTTTCCAGAATAAACCATTGTCTTTTTCTCATTAGCTGCTCTTGGCTTTGACCATAAAAAATTCTTGCTGGTCTAACTGTCTGGCAATCTAACTGTTTTTTTGTGTGTGTATGGGGCTAAATTCATCTTTGGTTTAACTTCATAATCTTCAAAGCAGTTCCACCAGGCATGGATTTGATGCATAATGTCTTCTCTTCCGAGGCGCTGCATTCATTTACTCAACAAGAAAAACGTTCATAAAGGAGTAAAGTATGTATTTCCTGTGTTAATATAGACATATTATGTCACATCCAACAAAAAAGAATATAATGATTTTCAAGTGCAGAATAAAAGTACAGTTTTCATTCTGTGTCAACGTAGCATTTATACAGTGTTTTTTGTGACAGAAGGTCTAGTTAGGATGAAGTAAGGTGCATTGTTTTGAGGTAAAACCAGAATGACTGAAAAGTGTCATTGCTGGAAAACAATGGAAGTTATACAGCATCTTTTGCTAACTTCAGTACTTGGTAGTAGTTAAACTTAGTTTAATAACTGGAATATAAAATTGAAGTTCCAGTGAGGTTGGTTAAATACACTAAAGTTGCTTAAAATAAAATAATTTGTAAGAAGGCCCCTTCTGTTGCATTGCCATGTGAGGATTTGGATTCCCCAAAGTTGCGGAACAGATGTACAGAGAGTTGGAGGACAGAAGGCAATGGTAAAATTCCTGGAAAGGAAATCACTATGGTTAGGAGATGTTGGAAACCACAGACTCTTGTGGTCTGAGCTGGATGATCCATGATACAATTTGGCAGCCTTGAAGGAAAAATATTCTTAGCTTGTTGAGCTGAGGTGAATTGTTTTCTTTGCCAGAGGGAAAAAAGGTTGTAGAGAAGACAGGTAAGAATGAATGGGAAGTGTGTGAAGCTAGTAAGAGCTTGAATGCAGGCTGGGAGGGAGAATATGCACCTCTTAAAAACCTGAAAATGTCTCCTCTCAAAATAGTCAAGTATATCTCCATGATATCCTTTGGACCTGGTTATCTATCTGGAATGGCTCTGTGATTACAGGCAGTGTAATTATGAAATTCTATTTGTAATTTTTGGGTTGATTCAAGGGAATGAATTCTTCAGTCTTGAAAGAGTACTGTCACTTTTCTCTGTGGTCTAATCACAGAATCACAGAATCGGTTTGGTTGGAAAGGACAAGATCATCGAGTCCAACCGTTAAACCAGCACTGCCAAGCCCACCACTAACCCATATCCCTCAGCACCACATCTAAGTGGCTTTTAAATATCTCCAGGGATGATGACTCCATCACTGCCCTGGGCAGCCTGTTCCAATGCTTCACAACCCTTTCGGTGAAGAAATTGTCCCTGATATTCAATCTAAACCTCCCCTGGCACAACTTGAGGCCGCTTCCTCTCGTCCTATCGCCTGTCGTTTACTCAACACAAAGCGAACCCAGTCAGGAGACCCAGCGCGGCCGGCCTGCTTTAACACCCCCCAAAAACCCTCTTCGGCCACTAACCACCCCCAGGGGGCCCTACTTACAGCCGCCTTTAATTAATATAAGCTCGCAGAAGCTCTGCGGTGCGGTGCGGTCCCTCACTCTGCTCCCTCGTCCCCTTCTGCCGTTCCCCCTCAGGGCGCTGGTGGAGGGGGGGCTGTAAATTCTCTGTCAAATATTATTATCCCGTTGACTCTTTAACATTTAGCTGATTTACCTCATTAAAAAGGAAGCTTGAGGGTGTCTGGCTGTTTCTAAGAGAAGAAACCATCTGGATGGGGGGGGAGCAAAGTAAAGCAAAATTGCACTTTAAATGAGCCAAAATAGTATAGCTGTGATATTTTAATGGGGAAAGAGAATAGCTAAATAATCCCTTTGATGCCTTTCACTCCTTCTAACTTCTTTGCAGAATTTTTCCACAAGAAAAGAGTTAGTCCTTGGAAAAAAGTTGCCGAGAAGGCAGTTGCTAACACTAAGTGGCTGAGATAGGGTCCTACACTAAGGACACGGTCTGCAGTGCACTACCTCACCCCAGGGGAACTGCAAAGAAGAAACTGCAGCCCGGAGACCCACCGCTCCCTCCTCTCATTAGTAACAGGGTTGTGTGAAGAGGAGCCAAGGAAGTAATATTTTGCTCTCCGCTGCTGTGTGTGTGTCTTCTGTTCTTCTCTTCCTAGGAAGGAGGAAATAGAGGCCTCAGGTTGCTCCCCAGCATAACCACATTTTATGAGTTTACAGAGAAGTGCACACAGACTCCTTCTCACTATTTACAGCACACATCACACCCTCTGCTCTCAACGTCAAAAGAAGAGAAGCTTTAATTTACAGAGGAGTACAAGAGGTCAATTACCTTTCATATTATATGCAGTCCCCTTCTGTTTTAGAGGGAGCTGTGACCACTTGACTATTTTGTTGACTTCTAATTCTGGATTATTCATTGAGGGAAAACATAAGTATGGATGAACAGACCCATCTCTCTGTAGATGACTGGAGTTGTTAGAACCAGAGCTATCACAGCTGGGTCTACAGCTCACTCAATTAAGACGTATCTTTGTGTGTAGTCTGACCTCAAATTCATTGCGTTTGTAGCTATACTGTACCCAATATAGCATGATGTTTGACACATTATGAGATATGGGACATTTTAGATATGAACTATTGCTTCCTATATTTTTGACTAGCAAAGTATTAGTGATAATAAACTGCTTATTTATGAAGAAAAAACATTAAGTTTGGTTGTTATGCATTCAAAAATAATCCTAGAGATCTTGTCTGTTTTCCATACTTCTAACACTTTTATTTTTCCCTTTGGCCCATAACCTTTCAGCAGTAGCTCTATGACTTTATACATTTGCTGGCAGATTTGCTAACTATGTCCATGCATTCCTTTACACCTTGCAAGACTGCAAATGTAATCCAATGCTAGGCTGTCAGAGAAAGCTGTGGATGTGGGATACTGCAAATCAGAGGTGTGGTAGGAGAGATGAGTGTGTGCAGAAGATAACTGTACTTGATTAGCTAGATTTAAATAGTGTTGGACAAATTTGTCAGGTGAAAATTAAAATTGTCAGTTCAGTTTAATTTCATGGTGAATCAAACAAGGAAATTAGATTCTGCTACTCTCTTAGTTTGACAGCTACAGCAAGTGACAATTAGAGATGATGAGAGAATTTATATTTATTCCAAAACTCCTGATTTCTTTTTTTCTGATGGGCATATAACTTTTATTTACCCTTGCTCTGCAGAATTATTTAAGATATTATTATTTGATTGACAACTTGTGGATTTCAGGAATTCATTACTTTATTAAGTTCTTTTTAATAGAGTACTGCAGTTAGATTTAGAGATAACTTAGCAATTTCTGAAGCCTGCATTTCATTGAAACCAGTTCTTGGAATCAGACATTTCAGCCACTGGTACTCTGCATGGAATAAAAGTGGTAACAGAAGAGTTGTGCTAATAGCTCAAATGGGAAAGATTACAGTTTAACGAAGTAAGAACGAAGGAAATTTGGAAGAAACTCCTTTTGCTATACCTGGTCACTCAGTTCAGGGCTGATTTTCTTCATTACCCTTGGAAGAAAGGAATAAATAACACATCAAAACACAAACACATTCTTTAAAAGCACTCCCAAAGTCCAAATTCAAATTAAGTGAACTTCACACTTAAATTAGTGTTCAAACAGCATGAAAAATCGAGGAGAACTGAGTCATGAAATGATTCTATATGAGGTTTTATTCACTTCCCAGCCTATGCAGTGGAGTTTGTGTCCAGGAAGCCTTAGCTTTAAAAGCAATGCAGAAATAGCATGAAGAAATTATTTCCCACCTTATTTTGTTACTTCAGATAGAAATGCATTGTTGTCTGGCAACTGTGAGGAAGTCATCAAACAAACATAGAAAAATGGAGAAAAAAATTATTATTACACATTCTAAAGGAAAAACACATCTCATATCCTGGGTGGCTTGCCCTACGTTGTAATATGCTGCAAAAAAAAGTATATATTCTTGCTGCAGTTCCTCATCTGTTAGATGAAGAAAATAGTTATTTTATTTCATCCTTTTCCTTGCCTATATCTCCTTTAAGATCTTGAGGGCAGGAATAAATGTCTCTACATACCACTAGTTGGGAATCAGTATCAGTCTAAGTAGTCTGGAAGCTTTGCTTTGACCCCCATTGTGCTCTGTTTTTCAGAAGCTAGTCTCAAACTGCCAGCTTTCATGTGTAGTTAGTTTTAGTTTGTTGTGTATCGTTGCTCAAATACTCATGTGTCCTTGCTGTGCTGCACGATTCTTTCATATTTCGTTTGTTCGTGAAGAAAAGGAGACATGCATGAGTTCTCCCATATGGGGCATGTCCTACTGTCTTCACCCTCACCCTCAAATGCAAACTCTTTAATATGAAGCCTCATGATGGTTCTTAAAATGGCAGTTGTTTGTCACGTCCTGTATAACTTATGTCTGAGAGGGAACTGTCCAGGATAAGCATGATGAGTTCTGGTGGTGTTTTTTTCTAAGGATTTCCTTTAAAAATGGCTTAAAAGTGGAATTCAAAGATATAGCACTAAAAAAAAAATCTTTAACTGCACTATAATATTTTGCATAACTATAAAATCCCCTAGAAAGTCCAATAAAAGAAACACAGACTGGCTTCTATTTCACATCCACTAAGGTACTATTTGCATCCTGGATGTCTGATGTTACCAATTTTTCACAGCTCTTCACTGTGGGGTACCCTAGTGTTTATGTTAGCAAAGTAAATTATATACTTTTTGGTTGGGTTGTTAAAAAACTTATATCTGCACAGTCCCAAGAGTTTTTCAGAAATTTGTGGGCTAGAAAACAGACAGGACAAGACTCAAAGAAAATTTGGGAAAAAGTGGTGTGTCATGTAAGATGACTTGCTTCAGTGGTTTTTAGTTTGTGTGGAGTGCTTGAATTTACACTGCATATGGTTTGCCAGGAAAAAAAAAAGGCAAAGAGAAAGTTTTAGGAAAAGTATGAAGCATATCTTCACAGTGAGGCAGTGAGCCCTTCAGTTTTGTTTCAGGGGAGTTCATATATGCAAGAGGTTGCATGCACTGTTGCTGAGATGTTCCTGATTTGGGGATCTGTGTGCGACAACGTGGCCTGTTTGTTGAAACTACCCTAGTTCATAACATTTTAGAAATTAAACCAAACTGAGATACTACACTAAAAATTCAGCTAAAACCACTGCATTTGTTCTGACATATTTTCTGAAGACTTTTTTTGGAAAACATATGATTTTAACAATAACCTCCCTTCTCCCAGTTTGACATAATTGATCCTGGAAATAAGACACAGTCCTTTCGAAGGTAATAGAGTTTATGAAAATATTGTTAGCTTTTTATATCAAAACCAAGCATTCATGTGGCTCTAATCTTTACCCAAAAACCTGATTTTTTTTTTATAGTGAGCTTTTAAAATCGCATACAAACTTTTGAAATCCTCATAGAGCTTTGTGGTTTCTGACTGATGCCAGGGCTCAAAGCAGAAATAATAAATTCTGAGAAAAGAAAAACTTTTGAGAAAAGTTTTTCTGTAATTAAGATCCAGTTAGAACCAGAGCACACAGAAAATCTCATAAAAAACATGTTATTGTGAGTCTTTCTCCCTAATTTCCAAACCAAGAAGTTTGGATAACTTCAGATTTTTCTTTTTGGAGCCAATTTGAACCTCATTTATCCATCATTATTAAAGAAATCACCTACCACATTGTGCTTGTTTTTACTCCAAATTTATTTGTGCTTGATATTTATGTCCTGGAACATCTGGGAAACTAGAAATGCATGAAACCAAACGGTTTCTTGTGCATATAATGTACGTTTTAATACAGGCAACTGCACTGAGAAATTACACTTTCAAACAAATACCAGATTTGAAAATGAATTTTAGTGTTTTGGTTCAGACCAAAAATGTGATTTTGAAACTAATGCCCCACTTGCTACTACACAATCTATGTTTCTTTCACGGGAAGTTAAACCAATAGGTCAGCACCATATGCTCATGAAATGTTCTCCAGTCCCCAGTGAGGATGCAAGGCCCAAGCTACCACATCTTCCTTAGACAGCTTTGAATTGTGTGCATTGTAGGGACATTCAATCTAAAGGAACAAACTAAATTTTGTCCAGAAGAAATCCCCAAATGACTTGCAGCAGACATAGTGCCCTCAGCATCTACTGCCTTGATGTAATAATTGCTCCTACTGGTCTAAATTACTTACTAATGTAGATATAGCTGGTTTTACATTTTATACACTGTATTGAAATATTTTAATAATATATATTTATAATATTAAAATATTATAAAAATTATTTAAATATTAAAATAATATAAAACCTTAATGCAATAGATAAAAGCCAGAGGCAGGCTTGAAGTCCGTGTCCATCCCTCGATGTCAGATGCAAGACAGTAAGTAGCTGCAATTAAATCTTTGATCTAATAACTTTTACTGTTAGTTTTAATATGTGATTCCTAACCAACAAAAGCCTGTTTTCAAAACTGCTTCAGATATTGTCTAAGAACGTCCAAATTCATTTCCCTTGTACCATGAAGAAGGTTCAGCAGATTTTCTTTTATATGTAATGAAGGTCCTCCAGTGGAGCTAAGTATGCATGCTAAGCTTGATACCTGTCTAGGGTTAGGTAGTGTGAAAACAATATACCAGGGTTGCTTGTAACTCCATTTTGTATGTTGTATTTGGATAAAACGTGAAACTGGTGGGTGTAAAGCTGTTTTATACTCAGTTCATTAAACAGCTTAAAGCTGTAATGGACAGAGTATGTATGCCAAAGAGTTTTATCAGTAAAAAAATTATTCATTGAGCCTGACATGCCTTGTTGAAAGCACGTGTTTACTGTGTTGCTGGAGAACAACCTGGGTTTCCATCAGATTGCCTGGGCTGGGACTCTGTGGAAGACTTGGCAATGAAACTGATCCTCTGGCTTTCCAGTAGGACCTGCTCCTTTGGGGAATGGGGAACAAGGGCAGATCTGACGGGCCACCAACCAGGACACCAGCACTCCTTAGTGAACTGCTGGGGAGATCTGCAATATTGGCACCTCCAGCTTCTTCTCACTAAACCTGCCCCAGAATCCTGTCTGTGCAGGTCCCACCAGGGAGAAGGAGGGTGGGTGTTCACACCTGCTGACTGACCTGTCTGCTCCTTGTCAGTGGTGGAGACCACACTAAAACTTTTAGTATTCCCCAGCAGGATTTTGACATTATAATTTCAAAACACCTGGATTAGATTAAATTACTCCAGTATTTCTGCTTGCATAGTATATAAATTTATTTCAGTGAAATTCACATTGAAAACAAAATAAAAAGAACTAAAATTTCTTCAAAAGAGAAAATAAAATTGAAAATGTGCTTTTTCACTAATTCAAGGATGAATATAAAAAAGAGCTATCTATAAAAACACATACACATACATATGTATATAATCATATTCTGGCACTTCATAATATATTACCAATCAAAGCAGAAAAGCAGCAAAACCTTAATAGAATCTAATTCGTGGATTTCATTAACAAACGTAGTAACAAATGCAGAAGCAAGGTTAGTGTTACAATGCATTTTGGAAATGAAAACAGGAACATAAAAAACAACTGGAATAAGGAGCTGCAGGACACCAACATAGCCCTAAGGAAAGGCAGAGCTGGAAAGCTGAGATCTAGGGGGAGAGGGTGTTTCAACATTGCTGAAACTGTAAGCAGACATTTCTCTTATTTCTCTTGTTTTAGGGTAATATAATTATTTACATTATTACTCTGCCAATTTTATTTTCTAGTGGCAACTATTTATCAGAAACTTTATCTCAGCTTAAAAAAGAGTTAAAAATATATTCACTCACTAACATTTAAAACTGGCTGATATGTTTAAACCTTGACAGTAAGCAAACAATAGCAAACTTTCCTTATAGAAATAAGCTTATGTGTTCAAGAGGGATTTCTTTTTTTCTTTCAAATAAGCATACATGCAATAAGTCAGCTAGATCAAGTCACATCTTTCAGTAACACTTCAGTAATGCTTTTCCTTTTAGGCTAAATGCTGGAATAAATGCGTTCAGTATCCATTAAACTCTTGAGTTTGTACAACTGATTTAAATGAGTGGCAGAAATTTAGTGCTAGCTATCTCTAATAATTCAGTAACCTTCTTGCATCTTAGCACACTAATTACCTCATGACCCTGAAATCTAGAGAAACTTGAAAACACTCAATCTAAGGCACTTCTTATATTCAAAATTCAATTGCTTCAATTAAAAAAAAAGCCCCCTCTTTGCCACTTTAAAAATAAAGTGTAATAATGATAAACAACTTGACAGAAGAATACATTAGAGAAAGCAGCTTTTCAGAAGTATAGAATCTCCACTTTCCTATGTCTTTCATTTTACTGAGGAGGCTAATTGATGTTCAAGTATGCTAGTTGAACCATATAAACAAGGTGAATATTTAAAAGTGGGCTATCTTTTGGGAAGACTAATAAAGAACCTGCTGACTTTGTTGTTAAAACCAAGCAGCAACCCTTCTCCCCCTCAAGTTCAACTCCGTTAGTGGAGCTCACTTCCATTAAACACACTGTCTGAATTATGAAAAAATATACCTCACTGTAGATCTTCATTTACAACTAGCATTAAAGGAGGTTTAGTTAAATGCTTTTGAGACAGAAAATTTTCTGTACATGTCACCTTATCCTTGACAGGTGTGTTCAAAACATTGATTTACAAAATATAAACTAGAAAGATGTAAAACTTCACACAGAATCACACAGAATCGCACAGAATCAATCAGGTTGGAAGAGACCTCTGGGATCATCGAGTCCAACCGTTGCCCTGACACCACCATGTCAACTAGACCATGGCACTAAGTGCCATGTCCAGTCTTTTCTTAAACGCCTCCGGAGATGGTGACTCCACCACCTCCCTGGGCAGCCCATTCCAATGTCTAATAACCCTTTCTGAAAAGAAATTCTTCCTAATGTCCAACCTGAACCTCCCCTGGTGAAGCTTGAGGCTATGTCCTCTTGTCCTATCACTAGTTGCCCGGGAGAAGAGGCCGACTCCCACTTCACTACAACCTCCCTTCAGGTAGTTGTAGACTGCAATAAGGTCACCTCTGAGGCTCCTCTTCTCCAGGCTAAACAACCCCAACTCCCTCAGCCATTCCTTGTAGGTCATACCCTCCAGACCCTTCACCAGCTTGGTCGCCCTCCTCTGGACTCACTCCAACACCTCAACATCTTTCTTGAAGTGCGGGATGCAGAACTGGACACAGGATTCAAGGAGTGGCCTCACCAGTGCCGAGTACAGGGGGATGATCACTTCCCACGACCGGCTGGCTGCACTATTCCTAATAGAGGTCAGGATGCCATTGGCCTTCTTGGCCACCTGGGCACACAACTTAGTCTAGCCTGATTGATTAAAAACTTCAGTTGTTCTCTGATTTCTAAAATATCATTATTTAAAGATAAGTATATGTTTATGAAGTTAAAGAGAATAGAATTTGGCCTATTTTTTATACTTAAATATAAATATCTACTTTAATCACTTTTTTACAGTGAGTGCTTATGTGTTTATCTCAGGCTACATCTGTCACCACTCAGTATTTAGGCATGGTTGGAAATATCACTGCAATGCACCACAGAATACATAAAACAATCTTCCAAAATATTAGTTATCAATTTGAAAACTATCTGTCTCAGCTGTAACATAATGCTGTGGTTCATTACCTGCATATACACCCTCTTCAGAGTACTAATGGCTACATGCAGATATTCCCAATGACTTCATAAACACAGGAGCACAGACTGTTAAGCAGAGATTAATTTCTGCAAGACCACGTGAGGTTCCGTAATTCTTTAATGGTGCCAAAGTGATGTATAGCAAGAGCACATACATTGGCTGGCTCAGCAAAATGCCCATGGGAAGTATCAGGGATGTATCATCTCGGTGAGCTCTGTTGGGATTTAAATGACCTTGAAAAACAAGTTATGGACAAGAGACTTGCGTGTGTGAATGCTTTGTTTGAAAGAGAATAGTTATTTTCTCTTAAAATTATAACAGTTCATCTTGTAATAATCACGTGGAGAATGTATAAAAAGATTGTGCATTTTCACAAAAGCCCTGAACACCATCAAAAACAGTGTTTTATTTTTTTTTGGTTCATAGTTTACACTGTCTTTTCTATTTTCCATGATACTCAATGTGTCATAAAATAGGTTCCTTCTCAAGTCAGACTGACAGCCAGTTCCATCGAGAACAACATGAGTGATGAATTTATCTAGAAAAACTAAGCACTTTTCTATAGCAGTCAAAATTACTCAGTGATGTGCTCTAAGTTTTAAGTGAGCTAGTAGGAGTGATTTTATGATGTCAGCTGGAACATGCTGCCTACAGCACAAGGTAATTGCTACATTGTTACAAATCAGGTCCCTTACTCACCTGAAGCAACATTTTTTATGCCTTGAGAAATTCTACTGAAGTCAATGAGATTCTCATCAGCATAACACTCCAATGTAGATAAGAATAGCAGTGTTTATGTCTAGATAAGGGTCTTCAGTGTGCTTCTCTTTCTCACACATGCCTAATGATTTACTAGGCATTTACAGTCATGAAAAGTGTTACTGTAAAATCAACAGAATCACTTGACAAGCAAATTGCATTTCAGTGAGTGAAGGTCTGGGATTGATTCAGCCCCATTTACTGTAACATATTCAGGGGAACTAAGTTGTTTTGCTGTGTGCTGCTCAGTTTCGGTACACTGTACACCAAGGTCAACTTGCTACCAAAGCCATGAACCACAAACATCAGTTATAGAAGGTTGTAACACGCTACATGAAAGCCATAGAGAGGGATGAGCCTCTGGAATGTGCTGCGGTGCCATCAGTGCATACTTCCTTTTCAGGCTTAGCGTAGGAAACTTTGTGTTTCCATCTCAGACCTGATGTGCTTTCCTGTTTGTAGCCTAGCTCACCTTTGAGCTTAGCAGTCACAGGATACCAGATGGTGTGTTGATTTGTAACATGGGCAAACATAGCTGGATGGAAGTCTCTGGTTTCATTTGCACTTCCCAGTTAAGAAAGTCAAATTGAATCTATAGCCCAAAGGATTTACAGGTTATACTGCTTTACACCTAAATATGTGAATTTTTTTTTGTATTTCAAGTTCTTTAAAAAGTGTTTTGTTTGCTATGCTACAGTTTCTTTCATTGAAACAACAGTACTTGTCTTTTAATTCCAGTGAAATGATAATTTTTAGCACTCATTTGGATTTGTAGGATTTTAAAAAATGTGTGATTGGATTAGGCAACATTAAACCTTTGTTGTTTGTTTAAAGGATATGTCAGTTGCCATGAGGTTTTAAAAGAGTTACTCAAGACTTTTAATCATTTGTAGAAGTGTGCAATACCTACTTAGAGAGTAGGAGAGCAGCAATACAAAATCACAGAAATCCTTTTTCTTATGAAAGCTTTCATCAGAGCTTTCATTGGAGACGTAGGATATTATACCGTCTTTCACGCTTGGTGGTACACGATTGACCAATGGAGATTAAAAATGAGAAGAAAACAGCTGCTGTCCAATTACCTTGTCATGAATGTCTGCAGAACAATGTCTGGAGTAGTAGGATTGGTCTTCACAGATGAAAAGGAATTCAGGAAAGGGATAGAAATTCAGGATTCGTATGTAAGTTTGTAAATAACTTTTGACTTCTTAGTGACTTTGTATGTAAGCACTGAGCCAGTGCTTGGAAAATCATACTCCATTGAATTTTGAGAATTTGGGAACGTTAAGCCTTACCTGAGCCCATGGCATGTAGATTATAAAGTTGAGAGAATCTGGTTTCAGTATAGACAGGGTTGAAGTAGTCAATGGATGGCTGTTTTAGAAAGAATAGTGATGATTGTTTTTAACCTGACGGAAAATATGCTTATAAACCTTTATACCTGATTCAGCAGTCAATGTAATTGCTTTTACGTGGCTGCCCTCCATACATAGTTGTGATGGTTCATCGGTTCGTCTCACAAATTAATTTCAAACAGATCCATCCATTCAATCAGAAGTAGCAAGCAGATTGAAAGAGGAATAGGTTATTGCTGGGGAAGGAAGAGAGACTTTCAGATATTTGTGGCCTTCCTTTGTCTACATCTCCCTTAAAGTGTTACTCCTGATCAGGGTAACTTCCATGACTATTTAATTCATAGTTCCCAAGATTATTATCTAATTTAAACCAGGTCTTTTGTTTTATCTGCTCATGGGTGTCATGCACAAAGAAGCAGAGTGAGTGTGTATAGATGTCACCAGTAGTCTTGGGAGCAGACCCTTAGTCACCAGGAAAGAGATTAAGGAAATAGTGGAAGAGGACCAAAATCACCATTTTTGTCTATGCCTCTGCATGATTCTCTGCAGAGTGCTCTGTTGTTTCTTTTTCTAAGTACAATCACACAGGTAGATATCTTAGTGGTTATCCAGTTTGTGTTTCTGTATATTATATCGTATATCTTTCTGATAAAAAAATCTTTGTGAAGAACCACTGAAATAAATAGTGAGAATTCTCTGTACTTGAACAGGGCAATGAATTCACCTAGAACATTTAATCAACTTGTCTTTAGAAGGAAAATACTGTTTTTATTTCAACAGTCTTTGAGTTAATGGAAACCATTGGATTCCTAGATGGCAGCAGTCTCCAAGCCTATTTCTTACTCATTTGACCTTTGTCAGCTCCATTTAGTGTAGGTACAAGGTTACTGGTTCAAATGAACCTTCCTTCCCTCTTTCTAAGAAGACAGAGAAGACATTTTCTATAGCCATTTCTGTAATTTCTTGTTCACGGCAACTGACCGGATGGCAGGCAACTTGTGGGATATGAGTGCAGCCTGTGGTCATGGGAAAATCATTCTGCTTTTTAGATTAATGGTTTGTTTGATGGGCTAAATTTGATGGATCAACATTTTTTTTTCTAAATACATGCTTTATTTTCTAAATATGTTTTTGCATTCCTTTGTTGTTGTTGTTGTGAGTTTTTGCATTTTACCCTCTCTGTACTGAAAAGATTAAAAAAAATAAAAGGAATACTAAGCAAAATTCACATAAACAAAAAAAAATATTTCAAAACTTCATAACTAATCGTGTCAATCACAGACACCTCTGAGAAACACAGAATTATTGTCTTTCAATTGTTCTGCAAGAGGTATACAGCATCAGCTTCTATAATTTTTACTTTTATCTTCTTTGAATGATGAGCTGACATTATGAAAGAGTGAGAAATATAGCTTCAGTTGTTTTGTGAGTCATAATCATGACACAATGGTATTTATTGAGTTATTCATTTAATTAAAAGCAATTTCCTAGCCTGACCCCAAGAAGTTCAGAGTGCTTTTAACTCTTATTCATATCTCAAGGAAAGGAAAAAAAAGTGAGGGCGGAGCAGGCTTTGTGAAATACAGAATCTAAACTAAGTAGGTAAAACTAAGAAGGAGATAAAAGATTAAGGAAGTTTTTGATACTACCATGCTATTTCAGATAATGCAGTGTGTAGCTACTGCAAACTTCAGATACAGTCATGGCTACATTGGAGATACGAAGAATGTTGCCCTTAAATGTCAATGAAGTATCAATATTACATTGCTAACCTTCTGATAAACATTGAGCAGCCTAGCAGCCCTTGTTTTATCTCTGTTGTCATCCGTGTGGTCATCAGCCAGCATACATCTTCCTGTGCTTCATACCAGACTTACTGTCCTGCATAAACACCTCAAAGTGTTATATTTTGGAAGTTCTTGCCTGTGACTGATAGTTGTGGGTTTTGTCACTGCCACAGAGTTACAGAGTGGCAGTGCCCTGGTGCTGTTTTGGGCAGGGTGACAGAGAGGTGCAGTATGCGCCCCCAAATCTGTCCTCTGGTTGGTTTTAGTGTAAACACCAATGTGGCACTCCAACCAGTTGATATAATTGACTTTAGGTGATTCTACAAATAAATAACACAGAAAAAATAAACTTATGGTGGTTTTGATTATGTTGAACAGTTCCATTCCTTTGAGAGATGAATGCTTGGGCCATTTTTTCCACGTAAGTTAGTGGTTGTTATTCCTTTTTCTTCTTATGCTTTTTCAAAAGATGCAGCAAATGGCCTTGTAAATTCATGCTCAGGATGCACTTTATCAGAGACAGGTTTCTTAACTCAGTTAAAACTATATTATTTTTATTGTTGTTGTTGTTATTATGTTGTAAATTATACCTTGGTGATCACCAGTTAACTGGTGATGGTGCTGGTAAAACACAGCAAATAAATAATAAAGAACTTTTTTTTTCTTTTTTTGTCAACAATATACCTGAAATTTTGTGTTACAAAAATCTTTAACATTACAAATCTACTCCCCAAAACCTAAGTCCCAGCCCTCCCATTTTCATCCACTCATATGCTGTTCTGTTAAGAAAATCATAATACAACAGTATAATAACAGTAAAGGGAAAACCAGTTAGTATTGCACAATGTTGAGTAAAAAAATTGCATAATACTACTCATATGAAAATTTTACATTAACATTAGTCTTCCACTATGAAAGACAAAATCATTGTAGTGGAACATTTTCACGGGTATAATCTTGGTTTCTCTGGAAACAAATATCTCAATTCAGTACCAGTGTTTATGTAGCAGGAGGATACTATTGTTCATAGCAGCAATCCTCTTTTTTTTTTCAAATCAATGTATTGCACCACAGGGACTGTTTTGTATTATTTTACTGAATATTACACTTTTTAAAGTCTGTTTCATAAGGCAACCTATGACAATTTTTGTTCATCATCCGTAAATAATAAACTCTCCATTTGCTTGTGTAGGATTAAGTTTTCATTAGTGAAATTAAAAATTAAATCTATCTTTTCTGTGCAACACTTGGACATCCTGGTGTTTGTCACAGTATGAGAAATCTAAAATAATAGAAAAAAATTAATGATAGCAATGAGAATGGATATGTAGACTATGGAGAGTATCTTTTCTGTCAAATGTTCTGCATATGTGCTGGTATAAAATTCAACAGCACAGGTATCATGATTATTACTAGCAATTCAGTAGTACTTTCTAGATTTACTTAGATTTTCTGACTTCACTTTCAATTCCTTATCTGACACTGTGTTGTCAGTGCTTGGTGCTGTAGCTTGTTGCCCAGAAAGGTCACAAAAACAGTAACTGTTTTCGTCAGTTAGTGGGCTCACTGAAAATATTTTGACATGGAGAACAGGGTTTTTTGTCCCTCATTCAAATCTTAACAATTGCATTTAGTGTTATAAACAAGTTATGATTTGCCTGATGGCCTTTGGTGAAATGGCTTGTTTTTCCCCAGTCGTGTCTTATAGGTATATACGTTGTTGTAAGAACGAACTAATATTTTTCAAAAATATTTGTACAGAATCATTGGATAGGGGACGCAGGTAAGAATGCAGAACAATTTAAATTTCTAGCTGAACTTCAAAGGATGGTGTAAAAAAAGCAGAAATGAAAGAGCTAAGACTATATACTTTTTTTTTTTAAATATCATTCACTGGCTTCCATTTTATTGGAGTATTTTCAAAGATGGAGAGCAACACACACCTTCTTAGTCTGAACCAGTTATACTTAAGGCAAAGTTTCATGAAACAGAAGAGGTAAAATCATCCAGACAGAATATGCTACATTGCTTCTTAGAATGTAACTACCAACAAGTGAGTAGTAATACACTTTGGTTGAGAGACTCCTCAAACTTTTGATGTAGTACATTTTAAAATATCAATGTTGTTTATTCTTTCAATTCATTTTCTTAAACCACAAAACTATTTAGAAGGACTGAACATGTGTGAAAAATGTCATTATAAAGTTTTGCTGTGGTATAAGAAATGGAATCACACCTTTTTGTATAAGGATACTAATAATTTATCAGACTACAGAATAAATTTGATTATCAAGGCCTCTTAATTTTCTAGAACAATCTTCTCTGTACTACAACTAATCAAACAAAATAGATTTTTCAGTTGTCTTAGAACAAAATTAGTTTAGTGATAATGAATACTGATTTATTTTTATTTCACAATATTGTCCCTGATAATATTTCACACTTATTCTAAGGTCAAGAGACTGTCTATGGTTTGGTTTTCACTGCTTACTCTCAGCTTCCTGATTCTGATTTGAATGAGATCTGAAGGGAACTGTCTCTAATAATTGGATGTGTGGAAACGTTAAAGACATTTCTGTTACACAGAGAAAGTTCTGGCCTATTACGTACAGCTTTCTTCCAGGTTCGGTGTGTTAGAGAGAGAACCTGCAGTGCCATGTCTTTGCAAGTTTCTGAGTCTACATGGGCCTGTAAAGGGGTGCCACAATAATCCTGAGGTTGTCAAAGTCCTCCTGCCTTTACTTTCAACTTACTCTGTTCAACCAGAAGTAAGTGTCCATGCAGAGATTGCCACATGTATAGTTTTTAAGGACTAAAGCCTGTCTGTTGTTCTGCTGGGCTGCATTATCACACAGAATCACAGAACGTTAGGGATTGGAAGGGACCTCGAAAGATCATCTAGTCCAATCCCCCTGCCGGAGCAGGATTACCTAGACCATATCACACAGGAACACGTCCAGGCGGGTTTTGAATGTCTCCAGAGAAGGAGACTCCACAACCTCTCTGGGCAGCCTGTTCCAGTGTTTGGTCACTCTCACCGTAACGAAGTTTTTCCTCATATTTATGTGGAACCTCCTGTGTTCCAGCTTGCACCCATTGCCCCTTGTCCTGTCAAGGGATGTCACTGAGAAGAGCCTGGCTCCATCCTCATGACACTTGCCCTTTACATATTTATAAACATGAATGAGGTCACCCGTCAGTCTCCTCTTCTCCAAGCTAAAGAGACCCAGCTCCCTCAGCCTCTCCTCATAAGGGAGATGTTCCATCCCCTTAATCATCTTCGTGGCTCTGCGCTGGACTCTCTCTAGCAGTTCCCTGTCCTTCTTGAACTGAGGGGCCCAGAACTGGACACAATCTTCCAGATGCAGCCTCACCAGGGCAGAGTAGAGGGGGAGGAGAACCTCTCTCGACCTGCTAACCACACCCCTTCTAATACACCCCAGGATGCCATTGGCCTTCTTGGCCACAAGGGCACATTGCTGGCTCATGGTCATCCTGCTGTCCACTAGGACGCCCAGGTCTCCAACAGGACTGTGCCCAGCTTGTACTCATACATGGGGTTGTTCTTGCCCAGATGCAGGACTCTACACTTGCCCTTGTTATATTTAATTAAATTTCACAGAATCACAGAATCAATCAGGTTGGAAGAGACCTCTGGGATCATCGAGTCCAACCGTTGCCCTGACACCACCATGTCAACTAGACCATGGCACTAAGTGCCATGTCCAGTCTTTTCTTAAACGCCTCCGGAGATGGTGACTCCACCACCTCCCTGGGCAGCCCATTCCAATGTCTAATAACCCTTTCTGAAAAGAAATTCTTCCTAATGTCCAACCTGAACCTCCCCTGGTGAAGCTTGAGGCTATGTCCTCTTGTCCTATCGCTAGTTGCCCGAGAGAAGAGACTGACTCCCACTTCACTACAACCTCCCTTCAGGTAGTTGTAGACTGCAATAAGGTCACCTCTGAGGCTCCTCTTCTCCAGGCTAAACAACCCCAGCTTCCTCAGCCATTCCTCGTAGGTCATACCCTCCAGACCCTTCACCAGCTTGGTCGCCCTCCTCTGGACTCACTCCAACACCTCAACATCTTTCTTGAAGTGTGGGGCCCAGAACTGGACACAGGATTCAAGGTGCGGCCTCACAAGTGCCGAGTACAGGGGGACAATCACTTCCCTCGACCGGCTGGCTACACTATTCCTAATAGAGGCCAGGATACCATTGGCCTTCTTGGCCACCTGGGCACACTGCTGGCTCATGTTTAGCCGGCTGTCGATCAGCACCCCCAGGTCTCTTTCTGCCAGACCGCTTTCTAGCCACTCTGTAGCGCTGCATGGGGTTGTTGTGGCCAAAGTGTAAGACCCGGCACTTGTTCTTGTTGAACTTCATGCCGTTGGTCTCGGCCCATGTATCTAACCTGTCCAGATCCATCTGTAGGGCCTTCCTACCCTCCAGCAGATCGACACTCCCACCCAGCTTGGTGTCACCTGCAAATTTACTGAGGGTGCACTCAATCCCTATGTCTAGATCATCTATAAAGATATTGAACAGCACCGGCCCCAGAACTGAGCCCTGGGGAACACCGCTAGTGACTGGCCACCAGTTGGACTTTGCCCCATTCACCACCACTCTCTGGGCTCGGCCATCCAGCTAGTTTTTAACCCATCGAAGAGTCCACCCATCCAAGCCCCAGGCAGCCAGTTTGTCTAGGAGGATGCTGTGGGAGACAGTGTCGAATGCCTTACTCAAGTCTAGATAGACTACACCCACAGCCCTGCCCTCATCTACTAAGCGGGTCACTTTGTCATGGAAGGAGACCAGACTGGTCAAGCAGGACCTGCCTTTCATGAATCCATGTTGGCTGGCCCCGATGCCCCGATTGTCCTTCATGTGCCATGTAATGGCACTCAGGATGATCTGTTCCATCACCTTGCCTGGCACCGAGGTCAGGCTGACAGGCCCATAGTTCCCTGGATCATCCTTCTGGCCTTTCTTGTAGATGGGCATTACATTTGCTAATTTCCAGTCAGCTGGAACTTCTCCAGTTAACCAGGACTGCCAGTAGATAATCGAGAGTGGTTTGGCAAGTTCATTTGCCAGTTCCTTCATTACTCTGGGGTGAATCCCATCCGGGCCCATAGCCTTGTGGGTGTCCAACTGGCTCAACAGGTCACTAACCATCTCCTCCTGGATTACTTGGGGTTCACACAGCCCCCCGTCCCTAACTTCAGGCTCTGGGGTCTGAGTCTCCTGAGGACAACCAGTCTTGACATTAAAGACCGAGGCAAAGAAGGCATTGAGCACATCTGCCTTTTCCTCATCCCCTGACACTACACTACCCTCCTCATTCAGCAAGTGGTGGAGGCTCTCCTTGACCCTCCTTTTGCTGTTAATGTATTTGTAGAAGCTTTTTTTGTTGCCTTTGACTGTAGCAGCCAAATCAAGCTCTAATTGAGCTTTAGCCCTTCTAATCTTCTCCCTACACAACCTGGCAACTTCCCTATAGACCTCCCAAGTTACCCGACCCTTCTTCCAGAGCAAGTTGGCTCTCTTTTTTTTCTTAAGTTCTAGCCTAAGTTCTCTGTTTAACCAGGCCGGTCTTTTTCCCTGACGGCTTGTCTTCCTACAGACTGGGACAGCCTGCTCCTGAATATTTAGCAATTCCCTTTTGAAGCATGTCCAGCCTTCCTGGACTCCTTTGCCCTTCAGGACCGACTCCCAAGGGACTCGGTCCACCAACCTCTTAAATAGGCTAAAGTCTGCCTGGCAGAAATCTAAGGCAGAAGTTCTACTCTTGCCCCTCCTTACTTCCCCCACTATTGAAAACTCTAAGATTTCATGGTCACTATTCCCAAGACGGCCACCGACCCTCACATCTCCCCCTAGTCCTTCTCTGTTCACCAGCAGCAAGTCAAGCAGGGCCCCTCCTCTAGTGGGCTCATTTACCACTTGCATGAGGAAGTTGTCCTCCACACATTCAAGGAACCTCCTAGATTGCTTCCTCTCTGCCATGTTGTATTTCCAGCAGACATCCGGCAAGTTGAAGTAGCCCACGAGTACAAGGGCCAGCAACCGGGCGGCTTCTGACAGCCGCTTGTAAAACACCTCGTCCGCCTGCTCGTCCTGGTTGGGTGGTCTATAACAGACTCCCACCGTAATGTCCGCCCTGCCGACCTTCCCCCTGATCTTTACCCATAGACATTCAACCTTGTCATCCTCACCATCTTCCTCAATTTTGACACAGTCCAAGCACTTAACATACAACACTACCTCACCGCCTCGCCTGCTTCGCCTGTCCCTATTAAAGAGCTTATAGCCATCCATAGCAGCACTCCAGTCATGAGAGTCATCCCAACACATTTCTGTGATGGCAACCACATCATAACCTTCCTGTTGTACAGTGGCTTCTAGCTCTTCCTGTTTGTTGCCCATACTGCGTGCATTGGTGTAAATGCACTTCAGCTGTGCTAACGGTCTTGCCCCTGACGCAGACCTGTCACCCCTAGGTTCATTTGCAGTTGCCCTAGTCTTATCCCCCTCCCCCATCGAACCTAGTTTAAAGACCTCTTGATCAGCCCTGCCAACTTCTGGGCCATAACCCTTTTCCCCTTCTGTCTCAGCTGTTCCCCATCCGGCATAAGCAGGCCCAGTGCCATGAAAGCCGCCCTGTGGTCAAAGAACTCAAAATCCCACCTACGGCACCAGTCTCTTGGCCACATATTAAACTGTTGTATTTTCATAGTCCTTTCCCTATTTTCACCTAACACCAAAGGAATTGAAGAGAATATAACCTGTGCACCTACCCCCTTAACCAAACGCCCCAGGGCCCTGAAGTCCCTTTTGATTGCCCTGGGACTTCTACCTTCAATCTCATCCCTACCCACCTGGAATACTAATAGTGGGTAGTAGTCAGAAGGCCTCACCAGTTCAGGAATCCTCCCGGCAACATCCGCTACCCGAGCCCCAGGGAGGCAGCAGACTCCCTTGTGAGTTGGGTCTGGCCTGCATATGGGGCCCTCCGTTCCCCTTAGCAGGGAGTCGCCTATAACAATTACTTTTCTTTTCTCCTTTTTGGAGCTGGTTGCAACACTCCTACTTGGTTGCTTCTGTTTACGTAGCCCCTTAGAAGGTCTTTCACCTAGATTCGTGTCTTCCTGACACTCAGGAAGATGCTCAGGCTCCAGCACCTCATACTATTCTTCAGGGGGATGCAGGGAGGGGAGGAAGGTCGGGATGGGATTTGCCTGTCACCCCCAGCAGGGACCTGCCTCCATTCCCCCCCATCCCCTAGGTCTCCTCCTGCTCCTTGTGAAGGCCTGTCCCTTTTCCCCAGGACAGGCAGGGAACAGCACTGCCTGCCAACCTCTTCCTGGGATGCTCTTGTACTCCTTAACCTTTCCACCTCTTCCTTGAGTTGGGCCACCAAAAAGATCAGGTCGTCGACCTGTTCACATCTCACACAGGCAAGGTCTCCGTTACCCTTGAGTTCCACGGCCAGGCTCTGGCACTCCCTGCAGCCTGCCACCTGCACCTCCGCATGCTTCTGCGGCAGGTCTGTTTGGGTTGCCATGTCTTTTCTGGCACCCGCAGAGGACTTAAGGCCCCGCCGAGTGGAAACCATACCTTCCTGCCTACCTACCCTGCTCGCCCTGCCCACGCGAACTGTCGCGTGAACTGCCGTGCTCCAGGTCGCTCGCGCTCCCCAGGGGCCCTTCAAATCTCCCGTGGTGCCTCTGGCTCCACCCCCTCCTCACCTGATTCGTTACCGGGAACTTCCGGGTCCAGACGGGACTCGGGGCTGCTGCTTGAGGGGCCCTGAGTACGGAACCCGCCCGCTACAATCCGATCTCACCCTCGCCCTGCACTCACCTCAGTCGCTGCCGCTACTGCCGCTGCTCTCCCCGCCCAACTCTCCAGCCTGTCTAGGTCTCTCTGAAGGGCAGCACAGCCTTCCAGTGTTTTGTGTCATCAGCAAACTTGCTAACAGTGCACTCTATTCCCTCATCCAAGTCATTAATGAATAATATTGAATAGTACTGGTCCCAGTACCGACCCTTGAGGGACTCCGCTAGACAGAGGCCTCCAACGGGACTCTGTCCCATTGACCACCACTCTCTGGCTTCTTTCCTTCAGCCAGTTCACAATCCACCTCACTACCCGATCATCCAGACCACAATTCCTCAGTTTAGCTGCGAGGATGCTGTGGGAGACCGTGTCAAACGCTTTACTGAAATCAAGATAGACCACATCCACTGCTTTACCATCATCTATCCACCGGGTTATGTCCTCATAAAAGGCTATCAAGTTGGTTAAGCATGACTTCCCCTTGGTGAAGCCATGTTGACTGACCCTAATGATCCTCTTATCCTTGATATGCCTAGAGACAGCACCAAGAACAAGTTGTTCCATTACCTTTCCGGGGATGGAGGTGAGGCTGTCCGGTCTATAGTTACCTGGGTTATGCAAGGTTTCCTTGCTGTTCTAATAAATTATCTTGTTTCAGGTCCCTGTTATGCCTTTTCTAGATGGCTAATGGTATCAAATTCTTATTGACCAGGTCAATGCACCCGAATAGACGGCTCATCATATTCACGTTCATGTTCCTTGACTTAATCAATGAAACAGGGATGCCAGAAGTGAATTAACTAATTCTGTGTCTTCCAGCACAACTTTAAGTTGCACCTTTAGTTTGCAGTGTGTCCCAAGTACTTGAAAATACAACCTTGTTGCAGGTGTTGTAAAATAAAATGCACCTGTTTTGAGTGCTGAGAAATAGCTCACACACAACTTAGATACTGGTTGGGTCTTTTGAGTGTAAAATATGAAAGAGACGAGAAACAGAACAAGAATAACTTTGTTTTGAGTGAGATCATTGTGAATTTTTCATCCCATTCTGAAAGACCATTAAGGTTTAGAAACTCCACGGCCTCCCATGCTAGAAATGCTCTTAATTTTTTAATAACTTCTCGTAGCATAGATTTTGGCATTTTTATATTATTGTCCAAAAAAAAAAAAAAGATAAATAAGGGCAGGTTGCAGAAGTAAGTGTTTAAAAATTAAAAAAAAAACAATTTAAGGTTGATTGTGCCAACTGAACCTGCTTTTTTTTGCATTGTGATACATTCTTAATTTCATAACTTTTAAAATATTTTATTCTCTGACAAGACCTTTTCCTAATACTTATCACCTATCAGAATAAATAAAATTTTTGTCATAAAGAATATGTATAATATGCTAACCTTACTCACCACAAAAATTAGAAGGTATTTTGTGCAAGGGACAAAGAACTACCGGAAGAAAAAAGTGGTAAAGGATGGGACTTAACTACTTTATACATTATTATATCTTTGCCTTTGCAAGACAGTGCCTGTATGGTGGTTTGCAAGCTCTGAATTTCATGGCTGATGGTGACTTGATATTATGTATGTAATATAATGGTAATATAACATGTAATTAAATATACTTAGAGTGTACTTGCAGGATGCTAAATTAAAGCAACATGTGAAATATTGTCAGGCTTTCCTAACCTTTTTTAATAAATAGACACTTACCTGGATAAATTCCATGACATAGTTAGAGCTGCTTAGACAGAAAATCTGAGGCAAGGAAAGAAAACAGAGGTGTGAGTGACCTTCTGTGGAATTTATCCTGGTCGGAAAAGAGGAGATCTGTTGATAGCTGCTGAACACAGACTGAGATGCAGCTGGAGGAGGTGCTAGAGGATGGATGCAGGTGGGCAGTAGGCCAGAAAAGCTGGTTGCTCATAGCTGCCAGCAGCTTTGCTGTGATGTCTAAGGGACAGCCCAAGAGGGGAAAACACTTACATTGTTAAATAGTTTTTGGGCAATAGTGTGATTCTCAGCAGTCATGAACACCTAACACCTTGCTTCCCAAGCAGAGCTTTTAAATTATACCACTCAGTTGCCCTTCTTAAATTCTTTCTTGCTGCATGTCTCCTTCACTCACAGCAGCCACCAAAACAAATGTCCTACCAGCTAAATTTCTAGGCCATGAGAAGGCCTATCCGTTGTTTCCAAAAGCTCCATTTGAATCTAACTAGTATCTTCAGAATAGGATAGACTTATACCACAGGTGCTATGGCTGGAAGCCATCAATGTCTGCAGCGTCAATTAAATTAAACGTTAGTCACACCTTCTTCTGAATTTTACCTGCTATCAATTTCAATTGCCAGTAAGAACTGTAAAAAAGGAGAGGTTTTCTTGTTTCCAAAATAGCAGATTCCAAATTAATGTTTGCAAAGGATAATAATTATAAAGTGTTTAAAAGAGTTTAAAAAAATCACTATGACTTCCCTTTTCTAGTTTATCAAAATGTCATTTAATATAACCAAAGAGCAGAACTGTGGCATAAGTTCTTATACTCCATAAATAATGAGTGGGAAAGAGCAAATGGTAAAAATGTTCGATGGAAGCTAATAGCTGGCGAATGACAGACTCTGAAAGATGTTTTTATATAACCTTAAACAATTTTTGATAATGGACAAATTTTATTTAGAAAAATCTAAATCTCTTTGCAGAAAAAATTCCTAAACAAAACTATATTCCATAGATATATCAAATAAATGATATGCTGTGAAGATCTCATCCAGCTGAATTCAAAATTAAAAAAGAAAGCTAGCCATTCTTGCATGGATGAAGTGAGACCTTAATGAACAGCAATGGATATAGTCCTATCTTGCTGTGGAATTGATCTGAAAAATGTGTGTGTGCAACGATAATTTATGCTAATTTGATTTATGAGTCTAAGTACCCAAACAACCAGATAAGACCATGTATTCATATATATGCTCCCTTAATTGCAGACTTCACGTTGTCTTGGCATGTCCTGTTTCTTTTTGTTGCTTTTTGGTTTTGTTTTTTTTTCTTTCATGGTCTATAGGAAACCCTGGTAAATTAAATATATTTCTTCTTTTAGCCAAAGAATGGTTTATATGTTAAATCCACTAATAATCATCACTGGTTAAGAAATTTTTTTTCTTTTCTGTTGAATGCATCTCATTTCTTCCTTCTCTTTTGCTTAATAGTTAGTTTCTATGTTTTGCAAATGAGACAACTCAAATAATAGCCTGAACACAAAAGGTGTAATAATTAATTACAGCATGAATCACCAGCAAATTCTACTCTAATACCCTCTGTATGTACAATAAAGGGGAATCGAAATATTTTTTTCTGTGTGTCAACATTCTCTCTCCTTTACTTCATTAAATCAAGATGATATAAGTCCCAAGAGACAGGAGTGCAAATTTTAAAGCTGTATTGATTTAACCTTCCCTCTGTAAATATTTCATAGTTCTATAATATGCAAATGCAGTCATGCACAGAGCAAAGGATTACACTTTTCTGTTAGTACACGGAAGGGCCATATGACAGTATTTATTATGCCATTTAAACAATATTACATAGGAAAACATGAAGATATTTTGTCATTGTTATAAATGTCAAGGAGGATTGATACAACACGATTTTTCAAGTGAAATTTTCATTAAGAAAGGCTATTTCAAACTGCAACTTTCTTGAAGGAATATAAAGCCATTTGTTAATTACAGTTTCAATACTTTTTTCTAGTTTCCCCCTCTCACCATAGTTTGATATAGATTTGTTTGATGAAAGGGTACTTCTCTCAGTGTTTTACAGGTTTATGTTTTCTTCCAGACAATTTTCAGTTCTGAAATTTCAACATCCCAATACTTTTCACGAGAGATGAGTGGGGGAAGATTTTTGGGTGGATTATCTGGTCTATAATGGTTGCTATATGTTCTTCTGGCAATAAAAAAGTTCCTGAAAATTGCATAAACAGGCCCTGAAGAACTTCATAGTGGTTTGTATGAAGATTACGACTCTTCTCAAATTCTCTTTGTAAAAGCATCATGCAAAAGTAAAATAACAATCTGAGAATTTCATTCTAACATGAACTTCTTCTTGGTTAGTACATGTTATATTTCCAAACACTGATATCTAAATTGATCTTATAATTAAAGACTTTTTTTTCTGAACCAGAAATGCTACTGCTTCTTGTAATAGGAATCTGATGTTGACAATTCCAGTGCCAGTGGTAGAGTTTAAATCAAAAAGAAGACCTGTTGCTATCATGCAAAAATCTTCTGGTGGGAAATTTATATTTTACAACCTATTTCTGGGCTGATTGAAGGTGTAAATGTTACGCAGAAATTTACAATATCATTCATGTTTCCAGTTCTTCAGATTTTAAAAGATGATATATAAAATCAAGATAATCTACACCTAACCATAAACATACTGACATTAAAATGTCACGTCCTTTTTCTTGTCAAAGTGCTTTTCTCAAAAATATTTTTGCTGGAGTGATACCAGTTGTTGTGAACTGAACGTTGGTCTTTTTTCCCTCTATTAATAGTTTATCATCTCTGATGTTCTGGAAGAATCAGTGCAGTATTTATCTCCATGAAGCTTCATTATGACACAGTAGCATGAACATTACTGAGGATATTCATTTTAGGAACATGTTATTTAGTCTGCTCTACTACCATCTGTAAGATGTCACCCAGTCTTAATAAGCATACTATTTGCTTTAATGACAGATGAAGCCTTTTACTTCAACAAAAGAAGACAACTTTTCTTTTTTTTTAAATATATTTCGTTTACAACCTCAAGCTTGACTAAGGTTTTCCTAGAAGTCAAGTTTTCAGGAAAATAAGAGAGAAACAATCTGTCATTTATTTACAAAAGTGTATGTTTGGTTTTTTTTTTCCCCTTGTCTATGTATTACCACAAGCTGTCAGTCTACAGAAAACACAGAGAATTTATGTTTTGATTAGGGTCTTGCAGCTATGCTTTTAAGTTACCTTTGGTTTTACATATACATATGTATATATGTAAGGCAAGCTCTACTTGAAGTGTGATAAATGCTCATCACCTTCACTATTTGCCAAAAAATAGCCTTATAATATTATAATAAAATGGAGTCAGGGAAATTAGTAGTAAAAAAGAGCCAATCTGCTACCATGTATTTCCACATGGACCTTATTATTGGCTTCAATGGGATTCATTGTTGACATAACATGCAAAAGTCTGAAAGCTGCCAACATTTATTTCTTAAATATTCACATTTGTGTGGATAGTTTGCATGATACTGTAAAGTTTCGGAAGGCTGTAAGTAATAATTCTGGTATTTCATGTATATTAGGACTTCATAGTCTGAATTTTATCGTGTTTCATAAATTTGTCATGGGTCTCCACAATGATTTCTTGTCCTCTTTTGATATTGGCGGTAGAAGAAAGCCTAAAAAGACTCATGCATTACTCACTTTTTTTAGCTCTAGACCTTAATCTCCCAGCACTGAAGCTAGGTGAAGTACTGCAGAAAGTGATCAGCCCACTCAGATATCAAACAAATCAGATATCATACTACCATTGAAAGAGAATAAAATACTGGATGGCCACTGCTTTGCTAAGAAAACTCAGCAAACCATAATATTGATGTTTTCCTTAATTTTTCAAAATATTTTAGAAACCAAAGTATCAAAGTAAGTTTCCTCTGCAATCTTAGTCCTTGGACACAATTCTCTATTGTGGGAACAAATCCTGCACCTAAATAAGTGTTAATCGCTCAGTTCACGGGGTGAATAATTGTATATATTAACAGACACTAGTTTGTGCAGTTACCAATTTTGCTGAGCTAAACCTTTTTGCTAATGAATTAAGATTTGGTTTTTTTAACCTGAAAAATATGTATTTTGAAGACAATAGGTTTGAGTTTTGAAAGTTGGGTAGCTACTACTTACCCTACTATCTCTCCTGATTCCATATGCTCTCACTCCTCTTTGCTGCTGTTTTATGGCTGCTTTCAAAAGCTATGGTTGCGTTCACCCTGTTCTTCATATTTGCTCATTTTCGCTCTTACACTTCATTACAGAAACCCTGTTTTTTCTTAACCTTATAAAGTATTTTCTCAGCAAATCTCAACCCTTCAGTTTTACATCATTTCCTGTACGCTAAACTTTTTGTTGTTTGAAAAGTTACCTTTTAAGTTAATTTTTATTCAAAGCATTTTCTGCTTTTTTGTTGGAGCTGTGAAAGACTGAGTGCTGTAAAAGATCATCCTTTCCAGCTGCTGGCTGGAATTAAGGGAGCCCTGCAGGCTGGCTGTAGCTAAATTCAAAAGTCCTGCTTATAAATTTACAATGCAAATGTGCCTTTTTGAAGGGGTGTCGTACTGCACGTGCGTCAGCCGCGTGCATCCAGCATGTGCATCCAGCAACTAGGCTACACAGGGACACTCAATGTCTCAAGGACTCAATGTCATCGATCTCCTGCCATGTCAGATATTTCTTACCTTAATTCTCACTTGCAACAACCTCCCAGTAATCCTCAGGTAAAAGTGGAAAAGTAAACCTTGACTGTTTTTCCCAAGGTCATCCTGAATAAAAGAAGCTCGCTTAAGTTCAAATTTATTTTTTAGAATAAATCTAGATAAATAGATATGGTGCTCACATTATTTGTATTGAAACCCAGATCTGTCAGAAGAATTGTTTTCAAACTATTTTTTTTCCAGATATAACATGTCTTCGTAGTAATTTTGTAGATAAGCACAGCTAAATGTGCAAGGAAGAGAAAGATTTCTCTCATTTCCACGATTACAGTATTTGGTTTTAATAAGAACTTCAGAGTTAATCTTTGTGTACCTTCTTATCTGATTTTGCTCTGCTGAGCTTTTTAAACATAAATGTCCTGAAGAAAAATACCAGTAATCTTAAAACATGGGAGGCAGATAACAGGTCAAACTGTTCTCTTCGTGCCCTCCACTAGAGACAAAAAAAAAATGCCTGGTTCTCATTACACAACTGACCTCTGCACCCAAATACTATCACTATAAAAAAAAAACTCTAAAGGGGGGTGGGGGAACATTTTCTTTGTATCTGCATCTATTAGTAAACAAAAGAAATACAAACCGAGGAAGATGGGTTTTTTTGGATGGAGATGCTGTTGTAGCTAAACCGTCAGGACAGGCAGGTATTACCACTCATGTAAAATAAAATTCAAATTTATTTTCAAGAACTAGCAGCTGGACCTTTCAGGGTCCTGGCAATGGGATAAAGCACTTGGCGTTGTTGATATTGTCTCAAGAGGGACTGTGCTGATAGGAGAAATTCTCAAAATGCATTCCAGTCAAAGTTTCAAAATAGAGACAGTAGCTTTGTAGCAGTCTCTGATTTAAATGAGGAATTGTTACAAGAGTAGTGCATTAGGGTAATGTGTCCCCAGTGACTGAGTTGCTGAATGAGCAGACTGAACTAGCTGAAGCTAGATAATTTGGTTTGTTGTTTTTCAATCTATCTAGTCTTTTTTTTGTATGTTTGATGGTCATATAATTTTTGAACAGTGGGAAAAAAAGTTTTGTGTTTCAAGTACATGTAAAGTACTTTGTGTAATACTTTCTTAGAAGTTCAGAAGTTAGAAAATATACAACCCTTAAGAGAAGACTACAGCATGAAAAGATGAATTAGTCTTTGACCTATTATTCATCTCTATGCAAAAACTCAGCTAGTCTTAAACAGAAAAGGAGGTTACCATCTTATCTATTATTTTTAGGCTAACTATATAGTGATAAACCACATGCTACTCTTTCTGTGTGTTTGCTGAGCATTCAATAACTTGGTCTCAGCTTACTCAGTGAAATAAGTTAACATGAACAGTGGAATAAGTTAACAGGAACAGCCAAATCAAATTTAAGGCAGAAAAATGTTATTAAATTCGTAAAGTAAAAGACTGAAAATAAATATTTACCTTGGAATTCTAGTCATCTGATTTACCAACAAACAAGTGATAGCAATCTACTCTTTCAATTTATACTTAATGTTATCAAAAGAAAGCAAAAACAGTCACATTTTGAAACAAGCCTTAGTTTGAGAAATCTGACAATTTACATTCTAACTTAAGGTCAGGACTAGTAGTGCACAAAATCAAAAGTACATCTGCAAAAAAAAATCATACTACAATAAATGTCCCTTATTTTAAGCAACATAGTATAGAAGAAGCTTAGAAGCTTCACAACAAAAACCTATAAATTAACCTCTGAAATATTTCTGAAAAGGAATCAAAGACTGTTTGCCAAGTCAGACTTGAAACTCTGGTGCTTAAGTTGGGAGAGGGTTTTAGACCACAGCTGGTGATCAAATAAGGCAACCAAGGGTTGCCTTATTATTTCAGAGAAGCAGCAATATTACTCATGCTACTTATAGAGCTGGATTGGTGAAGTTGCCTTTGACATTTTGCAAGAGTAAACACCATGAGAAACAAACAAAAATAGGGAACACCTCTCCAAACATCATTTGGAGAGACCACTCAAGATTACTAATCATTTAATGTGGAGTCATCTGGCAGAGAATCTATTGTTTGCCTGGTAACAAGATTTATGTGTATGCACATGAAACAAACAATGCAGTTGCTCTGTGGATCAGACTCAGTTCGTGTCGTTTAGCATAGACTCATTGCCTAAAATATGTTACAAAGATTTTCACTCCTAATACATATTTTTCAAAGCAAGTATGGAAATTAGGTGATTTAGAGTGCTGATTAACATTAGTTTCCTTTAATGATAAAGCTAGTTAAAGAGATCCCTATACTCCCTTCAGTGTTTTGCTCCACCAGTTGTACCTGTGGATGAGTTTGTGAGATCATGCTTTACACTGTGTTGATGAAATGGCTTGAATTACAAGAAAAACAAGAGAAAAGAGAAAAAAAAGAGAAAAGAAACCTGTGATTTACAGAATCACAGAATGGTTAGGGTTGGAAGAGACCTCTGGAGATCATCTAGTCCAACCCCCTGTTAAAGCAGGTTCCCCTAGAACACATTGTACAGGGCCGTGTCCAGGCGGGTTTTGAATATCTCCAGAGAAGGAGACTCCACAGCCACCCTGGGCAGCCTGTTCCAGTGCTCTGTCACCCTCAAAGTAAAAAAGTTCCTCCTCATATTCAGATGGAACTTCTCATGTTTCAGTTTGTGTCCGTTACCCCTCGTCCTGTCACTGAGCACCACTTTAATTTAGAATTAAAGTGATTTAAAGATGTGTGAGAACTTGGGACTGCAATTTCATGGTTGTAAAAAAGGAGCTCCCATTAAAAACATTGTGTCATTTCATCTCCGTGTATATGTTTCTTCTTCTTCCCTTGCACGTTCATAAGACTCTAACTGAAGGCTAACCTGCACACACACATATGTGCACCCAAAACACAGCAGATCCTTGATCTACCTTATCACAGAATCAGAGAATCACAGAATGTTAGGGATTGGAAGGGACCTCGAAAGATCATCTAGTCCAATCCCCCTGCCGGAGCAGGATTACCTAGACCATATCACACAGGAACACGTCCAGGCGGGTTTTGAATGTCTCCAGAGAAGGAGACTCCACAACCTCTCTGGGCAGCCTGTTCCAGTGTTTGGTCACCCTCACCGTAATGAAGTTTTTCCTCATATTTATGTGGAACCTCCTGTGTTCCAGCTTGCACCCATTGCCCCTTGTCCTGTCAAGGGATGTCACTGAGAAGAGCCTGGCTCCATCCTCATGACACTTGCCCTTTCCATATTTATAAACATGAATGAGGTCACCCGTCAGTCTCCTCTTCTCCAAGCTAAAGAGACCCAGCTCCCTCAGCCTCTCCTCATAAGGGAGATGTTCCATCCCCTTAATCATCTTCGTGGCTCTGCGCTGGACTCTTTCTAGCAGTTCCCTGTCCTTCTTGAACTGAGGGGCCCAGAACTGGACACAATCTTCCAGATGCAGCCTCACCAGGGCAGAGTAGAGGGGGAGGAGAACCTCTCTCGACCTGCTAACCACACCCCTTCTAATACACCCCAGGATGCCATTGGCCTTCTTGGCCACAAGGGCACACTGCTGGCTCATGGTCATCCTGCTGTCCACTAGGACCCCCAGGTCCCTTTCCCCTATGCTGCTCTCCAACAGGTCTGCCCTCAACTTGTACTCATACGTGGGGTTGTTCTTGCCCAGATGCAGGACTCTACAATTGCCCTTGTTATATTTCATTAAATTTCTCCCCGCCCAACTCTCCAGCCTGTCCAGGTCTCTCTGAATGGCTGTGCAGCATTCTGGTGTGTCAGCCACTGCCACTCCTCGCAGTTTTGTGTCATCAGCGAACTTGCTGACAGTGCACTCTACTCTCTCATCCAAGTCATTAATGAATATATTGAATAGTACTGGTCCCAGTACCAACCCTTGAGGGACTCTGCTAGACACAGGCCTCCAACTGGACTCTGTCCCATTTACCACCACTCTCTGGCTTCTTTCCTTCAGCCAGTTCACAATCCACCTCACTACCCGATCATCCAGACCACACTTCCTCAGTTTAGCTGCGAGGATGCTGTGGGAGACCGTGTCAAACACTTTACTGAAATCGAGATAGACCACATCCACTGCTTTACCACCATCTATCCACCAGGTTACGTCCTCAAAAAAGGCTATCAAGTTGGTTAAGCATGACTTCCCCTTGGTGAAGCCATGTTGAGTGCCCCTAATGATCCCCCTATCCTTGATGTGCCTAGGGACAGCACCAAGAACAAGTTGTTCCATCACCTTTCCGGGGATGGAGGTGAGGCTGACCGGTCTATAGTTCCCCGGGTCCTCCTTCTTGCCCTTTTTGAAGACTGGAGTGACATTCGCTTTCCTCCAGTCCTCAGGCACCTCTCCCGTTGCCCATGACTTAGCAAAGATGATGGAGAGTGGCCTAGCAATGACTTCCGCCAGCTCCCTCAGCACCCGCGGGTGCATCCCATCAGGGCCCATGGATTTATGGATGTCCAGATTGCTTAATTGTTCCCTGACCCAGCCCTCATCAACCAAGACAGATTCCTCCTCTATCCTGACTTCTTCTGAGGCCTCAGGGGTCCGGGGCTCCTCAGGACAGCCTCCAGCAGTATAGACAGAGGCAAAGAAGGCATTCAGTAACTCCACCTTCTTTTTATCCTCTGTCTCCAGGGCCCCCACCTCATTCATCAGTGGGCCTACATTGCCTCTAGTGTTGGCTTTACCTGCAATGTATTTGAAGAAGCCCTTTCTGTTGTCCTTGACCTCTCTTGCAAGGTTTAATTCCAAGGAGGCCTTAGCTTTCCTAGTTGCCTCCCTACATCCTCTGACAATAGACTTATATTCCTCCCAAGTGGCCAGCCCCTCCTTCCATGATCTGTACACCCTCTTCTTCCACTTGAGTTTGCCCAGCAGTTCCCTGTTTAACTATGTAGGTCTCCTGGTACCCTTCCTTGACTTCCTACCTGTTGGGATGATCTGATCTTGAGCTTGGAAGAAGCAGTCCTTGAATGCTAACCAACTATCTTGGGCCCCCTTACCTTCTAGTACCCTGTCCCATGGGATTTCCCCTAGCAATTGCCCTCCTGAAGTCCAGGGTTGCGATTCTGCTAGCTATTCTGTTCCTGCCACGTGAGATCCTGAACCCTACCATCTCATGGTCACTACAACCAAGGCTGCCCTCAACCTTCAGCGCTTCAGCCAGACCCTCCTTGTTAGTGAGGATAAGATCCAGCAGCGCTCCTCTCCTAGTTGGCTCATCCACCATTTGCATCAGAAAGTTATCATCAATGCACTGGAGGAACCTCCTGGACTGAGGATGGCTGGCTGAGTAGGCCTCCCAGCAAATATCAGGGTAGTTGAAATCCCCCACGACAACCAGGCCCTGTAATTGCGACACTGCTCTCAGCTGCCTGTAGAAGGCCTCATCACCGTCCTCATCCTGATCCAGTGGCCTGTAATAGACACCCACAACAGTATCACCCCTGCCAGCCTGCCCCTTAATTCACACCCACAAACTCTCAACTCGCTCCTGATCCGCCCCTGGACAGAACTCAATACATTCTAGCTGCTCACTCACATAAAGAGTAACTCCACCACCTCTCCTTAGCGGCCTGTCTTTCCTGAACAGGACACAGCCATCCATGACAACATTCCAGTCATGCGAGGTGTCCCACCAAGTCTCTGTAATTGCCACTAAATCATAGCCCCCCCGACCGAACACGGATTTCCAACTCCTCCTGTTTATTCCCCATGCTGCGCACATTGGTGTACAGGCATTTCAGGGAGCGAGCTGAGCACACCGATTTCACCCCAGGGGGATGGGAGGCCTCCTGGTCTACCTCAACACTAGAGCGTTGCCCCAGTGGTGCAAGCCCAGCTACTACCCCATCCCCCTTCGAATCTAGTTTAAAGCTCTCCGAATGAGCCCTGCTAATTCCTGTCCCAGAACCCTTTTGCCCCTACGACATAAACCTTTCCCATCTATTATGGTCACGCCTGGTGTCTTATAAAACCAGCCATTATCAAAGAACCCAAAGCCCTGCCTGTAGCACCAGTCTCGTAGCCAGGCATTAATAGAGAGAATCCTACTATTCCATCCCACATCATCACCTGAAAATGGAAGGAGGGAGGAGAAAACAACTTGTGCCCCAGACTCTTTCACCAACCGTCCTAGGGCCTTGTAGTCTTTCTTCATCCCCTTCAGACTACGGGATGCAGCTTCTTCCCCACCTGTCTGGAAGATCAGCAGGGGGTAGTAGTCTGTGGCCTTCACCAGGCTGGGGAGTTTCCTGGTGATATCCCTGATTCGGGCTCCAGGCAGGCTGCAGACCTCCCTGTGATGGGGGTCAGCTCTGCATATTGGGCCCTCAGTTCCCTTTAGGAAGGAGTCTCCAACCACTAAAACTCTTCTCTTCTTCCTTGTGGAGGAGGTAGCTATACGCCTGTCAGGTTTTTCTGACTGTGGTGGCACCTCTGATATAGGTTGCCTCTCCACCACATCCCCATTGGACCGGCTGTATTCCACTAGGGCTTCATATCTATTGCTCAGAGGCACCTGTGGAGGCAAGGTAGGCAAGGAGGGCACTCACCTTTTGCCACGGCCATAGACTTGCCTCCACTCACTCCTCTCCTCTAGGTTATTGTTTTCCACCTGAGAGGGGCAGAGTACAGGGGTCCCTCGATCCTGGAGGATCTCCAGCAGGTGCTCCCATTTTTGTTGCAGGGAGGGCAGAGCCTGGCTCCACCAGTCTATCTCCATTTCAGCCTCCCGAATGCTCCTAAGCCTTTCTACTTCTGCTTGAAGCCTTTCAACCTGGCTTTGCAGCTGTGCCACTCGGCCGAGCAGATCATCTACCTGCTCACAGCGCACACAGCCCCCTGACACCACAGAGACGCTGTAGCATTCCCTGCAGCCCGCAACCTGCACCATCGCCTCCTTCCGTGGGAACTCTGTCTGGGTTCCCACATCCATTTTGGTCTTCTTCCACCGTGTGGAGACCATTGTTCTTTCACTGAGCTGGGAAATACCTGTTGGTGACACCCCTGGTTCACAGCTCCTTGGCCCCTTCCTCGCCTTGTGCACTGGGAGGGAGTCAGCACCCTCCCCAACGAGCTGCAAACTGCTGCGGCCTCTCCCGCCCTGGGACACACCCAGTCACTGCTGAGTCTCCTTCTCCCCTCTGGCAGGGACTAGTCCCTGCCCTCCAGGAGGCTTTTTATCACCCAGTCAACAGAGGGTGGTGCGTTTAAATTGCCCGAGGTGCCTCCAGCTACGCCCCCTCCTCTCCTGATTCGTTGCTGGGAACCTCCGCGTCCGGGGGGGGGGGGGGGGGAAGCAGCTCGGGGCTGATGCTCAGGGCGGGGCTCAGGGGGGGCCCAGAGTACGAAAACTGCCCGGTTAAGCCCGATGTCACCCTCGCCCCTGCACTAACCTCAAGTCGCTGCTGCCGCTGTCGCTGCCGCCGCCGCTGTCAGCTGTTTGTTCTGGTTTCACTGCATTTAAATCGCCCGCGGTGCCTCCGGCTACGCCCCCTCCTCTCCTGACTCGTTGCCGGGAACCTCCGGGTTATTATGCAGTTGTGAATGCACAGTCCATGTATTATGCAGTTCATGAGTGTGAATCCCAGTGCGTGGAAAAGTGTGAAAGTCAAGCTGAGGGCATGGAGGAGGAAAGGCCTGCTCACTTCAGAAGTGCTCTTTGCTTATGATAGCCTAAGGCAACTATGAAGCTGCAACTGAGGCAGGCATCCTGGCCAAATGGCCTCTTGATCAGAATATAAACTCAACTCAACAGGAGTAAACACGACTAAATTTTTACATTAGATATTTTGTGTTCTGAGAGACATGTGTGCCAGAAGTGCACCTTCTCCATACTACCAGGTTATTCTACTATCAAGCTGATGAGTCCCTGTGCAAGATACTGTGCTCAAAACCTCACAATTTTGGCCTCATTAAGTTGTAGTAGTTTGGGTCTTGGAGTGTGTTGGCTGGTAGCCGTTGGGAAATATTTTCTCTGTCTGTTATCTAGTCCTGCTGGATAATTCATATGCAGGAATTAGACTGCAAAATATTTACTCTTATTTTTGGCCCACAAGAATGTGTGGATTTGTGTGTGTGTCTGTGTGTATAAGCTAATAGAAACAGAAGAAATAAAGTTAGTTTCCCCGAGAAGAAGTGTAGAATATGTAACAAAAATAAAGGAAAAGCAGAAAATCATTCCAGAATAATGCTTGTCCCTAGGAGATGTGGGCAATATTGAAACAGAGAAAAACATTTGTATAAATGTATAAACTCACGATGGCATAAACCTTTATTTGTTTTGTATTATTGAAGGATTTTCAATCACTAAAAAGTGGACTGTTTAGTTTTCTTACAACTTGCACAGGAAGGTAACATGACAACAAGTTATATTACTAATTTATTGTAATACAATACTAATATATATTAATAACCTGTTATTCCAAAAATTACATCAAAGCATACGTGCTACACATACATAAGAACAAAGGAAGAAAGAAGGCTAGCCATTTAGCAACTATTTATAGACAGGCATCTGGATATATCCTCGTTTTTCCGTTTAGCTGCTGAATTGTCAAAAAAATTTAGCACACAGTTGAGAGTGCAGAGGTGGTCCAAACTAGGTCTTTGTTCTTCAGTTAGTACAATTTCTGAGTGCGAATTTTATCTGTCTGTTGAATCTGAACAACAGCTGAACTGAGAGGTGAGAAGAGCAGGATATGGGTTAAAATAATGGTTCAGCATTTTGAAAGCTATCAGGATGTTAGTTTTTTGATCAAATAAGTATATAATAATAAGTTGTGGTTGCAGCTGGAAGGAAGTCATAAGAATATGCTGTAATGTAGACATAGGACAGAAGTGAAAGCAATAATAATCTGCCTAATTGCCCAGGGAAGAAAACCTTGGGGCAGTACAGCATATGTATGAAACACAGAATCACAGAATATCTCAAGTTGGAAGGGACCCATAAGTATCATTGAGTCCATCTCCCTGGTCCTTGCAGGAGTACCTAAAACTAAACCACATGACTAAGAGCATCATCTAGACACTCCTTGAACTCTGAGCAGCTTGCTGTTGTGACCACTTCCCTGAGGATCCTGTTCCAGTGACCGACCACCCTCTCAGTGAAGATCCTTTTCCTAATGTCCAATCTGAACTTCCCCTGATGTAGCTTCATTCCATTTGCTTGTGTTCTATTGCTGGTCAACAGAGAGAGGAGATCAACACCTCCCCCTTCGCTGCCTCCCTTGAAGAAGTTGTAGACTGTAGTGAGGGCACCCCTCAACCTTCACTTCTCCAAGCTGAACAAGCTAAGTGTCCTCAGGTGCTCCTCATAAGGCTTGTCCTCAAGGTCTTTCAGCATCTTGGTCTCTCTCCTCTGGATATGCTCTAATAGTTTGATGTCCTTATATTTAGGCACCCAAAAGTGCACACAGGACTTGAAACGGGGCTGCACCAGTGCAGTGTAGAGTGGGACAAACACCTCCCTCTACCAGCTAGCTATGATGTGCTTGATGCACCCCAGGACACAGTTGGCCCTTTTTGCTGCCAGGGCTCACTGTTTACTTATATTCAACTTGCCATCAACTCAAACCCCCAGATGTCTTTCCGTGGTGTTGCTCTCCAGCCTCTCATCCCCCATTTTGTACATATAATGGGGTTTGCGTCATCCCAGATGGAGAATCTGGCACTTGCTCTTGATAAGTTTCATACGATTGGTGATTGCCCAGCTCTCTAGTCTATCCAGAACTCTCTGTAAGGCCAGAAGATATAAAGCTATAGAAAATGTGATGTGTCTATTAGAAATTATTTAATAGAATAATAATTGCAAATCAGGAAAATAAAGAAGCAGAAAAGCAAATTTAGAAGTTAGGAAAATTAAATAATTTTCAGTTTGTCGGAAAAAATGGAATAGGATTTTCAGGCTTCAATATTATGGTTACTGAATTGAGCAACATTGTTTATAAGCAGCAGCAGCTAATATATAAACACATTGGTTGAACTTTGATGTAAGTATAAACTCTTTGAACCCTGTAAGGTGATAATTAGAATACTAAAATAAAAAATACAAGACATTCAATTCAAGACATGCTTAAGCAATTCTCAGAGGAATGACATTTGAAAACTTGAGCTTCACCTGACAGAATACAGTGCCACTAAATATACCAGACCTGAATTAAAGTCCACTGACAACACAGGTCATTATCACAACAACTGATTGAGTGACTTTTATGGTGCTTGATTAAAATGATTGTGGGATTTTAAATTATAACCTTTTCCTCCTTTTTCTGAATACCTCCATGAGGAAAAAAAAAAAAAAAAAAGAGAGGGGAAAAAAAAGGGGGAAAAAAAAAAGGAAAAAAAACCCCCAAACATGACCTGCATGAGCCATATGACGTGCAAAACATGTATGGGTAGTTCTGTTAATATAAATTAATTTGAAAGAACATTTTCAAGCCTAGATTTCATTCCTTTACTGTAGTGATATAAATAAGTTGGAGAACTATTAAGAGGTAGTTTCAAACAGATTATTCATTACGAAAAAAAAATACACTCAAAAAGACTATGTCAGTTTGCAAGCATAAAAACCCCTCCCCTATGAATAAAGGCCAAGAGAACAGGGTAGTTTATTTTGTTATAAATCTTTTGCCACACAATCACACCTCTAATCTAAAAGCTGCTCTAGAACAGCATTAGGCTGGAGCTAATAAGCCCAGGTAATAAATGTGAACGCACTTAGTAGCTGGATTACACTGTCCTGGTTAGATCCTGGTGTAAAAGCACTAAAGCATGACTAAGCCTGAGCAGAGGTAGAATGAAGTGGTGCCTTTCTTTAACACCATTATACAGACATCCCTCAGTTACCCATGGGTACATCCTGTGCCTTGTAAAGGGACAGTTACCTCACTGAGGGTTTTTAAGCCCTCTATGTAGCAAGAAATCTAGCAGTGTGGTTTAATTAATGATTAAGTAATAATAATAATTTAATTATTAATAAAAATAATTAAATAATAATAATCAGCATTGCAGTATCTTGCTCCTCAAAAGTCCATTAGCAAAATGGCTGCTGCTTTGGTTATCCCCTCTTTATTTTGCAAGAACCATATTCGCTGTTTGTTCATGGGGCATTCTGCTGCATCTAGATATCCTGGCCCTTCTTGTACCCACACATTAACAGGAGAGGTTGAGCCAGGGCCCACTTTCCATGGTATGAAGATGATTGGAGGATGATAGATATTGAATAGTATTTTATTTGGTGTAGGTGTCCAAGTTTTGGGCATGGTGGGGAGCTGCAGGAGCAGCTTCTATTGGATGAGGCCAGGGGCTGCCTTGTGCTGGACAAGACTGGCTTCACAATGGACCCACTGCAGGACACAGCTGAGCCCTTCAGTGAAGCTCCTGGCACCTTAGTGGAAACATCTTTTAAGGGCAAAAGATACCAGACAGATAGAGAAGTAGGCACTCAATGGAGTGAGAAAGAGCAGAGGGAACACTTAGGTCAGAGGAGGAAGAGAAGATGTCATGGCAGAGGAAAATCCCTACAGCCCATTGAGGAGCCACACTGGAGCAAAGGAAAGGTCTGAGGAAGAAGAAGTGGCAGAGAGAAACTGCTATGTACTGACCATGACAGCCCCCTGCTCCCGCTGCTCGCTGCCTTGCTGAAAGGACTGAGTGTAACCTGCATCATAACAAGGGGCATCAGGGGAGAGAAGAGACATCTGGGGTGAAAGAGTGAAGTTGAACCTGGGAAGTGGGGAGGAGAGGTGTTTTCCAAAGGTGTTTTAAACTATGTTTCTTTTTTTGTTTGTTTTCGCTTCACAATACCCAGCAATCAGTAATTAAATATATATGTATTTATTGGCAGTAAATTAACTTCCCCAAGCCAAGCCAGTTTTACTTGAGGTAGTAATTGGCAGCAATCTCCCTTGATCCATGACCTTTCTCAGTCCTGTTATTCCTAGGCTCCATCCTGGCCCGCTGATGTTGAAGGTGAGCAAGCAGCTGGGTGGGGGTTTTGCCGATAGCAGGGCCAAGCTACTACAGCTATGAACGGGATCCAGTCCATCTCTGTGTTGAAGGTGAGCAAGCAGCTGGGTGGGGGTTTTGCCGATAGCAGGGCCAAGCTACTACAGCTATGAACGGGATCCAGTTCATCTCTAAGACAAGTGCAAGAAATCCATACTGAAGAGCAGGTATGGATAAACCCTCAGGACCAGTGTCAGCATGGATATTCAAGGAAGTGAATACAAGTCAGGTGCTTTATATAGGTCAGGATGGTCAACAAGAGATTGATTGGGTGGAAAAGAACAGCTGTCACCTTGTAGAAGTGCCAGATTCAAGAGGAAGGGTCACTTTAGTATGTGATATCCAGTGCACGCTTGAGAGACCAAGTCCTGCAGAGGTTACAGAGAGTGCCAGGAGACGCCCCTGATTTGTGAGTGAATCTGAAGAAAATAGAGTTGGAGGGGGGAACCACCACCTTTTCTATTAGCAGTTCCCACTATTTAACAGAGTTGCTACTTCACATTGGTGTTAAAGCTAGGTTTTTGTAATTGTGTAACTAATAAACTGCTCTGAGAGTCTTTTTTTTTTTTTTTTTACGTAGCATTGATTTTTCACGAGTAGATATAGGAGTGCCCTATGACCTTATTCACAGATTTTAGTCTTAGTTATGTAAACGACACAATGGCTTTGCACTGGCTTTTCACCACATGATGGAAAAATTAGTTTATCACCATCTCAATTTCTCTTGAACACTGTCAATGCTTACATATTTTTAAAAGCACGTTGGATTTCCTTTTTTTCTGACAGTGATGGCTTCTTTAGTGGTTGATTTTCCCTAAAGCTCATTAATTTCTAGTGCCTGGGTGGTTTATATCTTTCCCCTGCCTGTCTCACACTGGATTGCGTTGACCATGCTACCACATCGCAGAGTATGATGTGATGGTTCAGGTGCATCTTCTCGTAATATGACAGTTTGGGGGTGAGCGAAGTAGGTGAAACTGTGTATTTTTTCCTCTCTAACCCTTCTAAATAGAAGGGAATGAGATGGATACAATACACTTCTGTTTATGACAGCGGCAACTTTTGCTCAGCCTGAACACACTTGCAGTAATAATAAATGGTTCTGTTACTCTGACAAAGCCCCTGTGGCATTTTTCTGGCTCACAGGAGCAGTTTCAAGTTTCATGGATTTGGATGAGTCTCATCATTATTGTTTAGATCTTAATGAATACTGATAAAATATTCATTGTCTTTTGAAATTTTATTTTATTTTATTTTTTTAAGGTTTTCAAAATGATGCTCCTGTGTGAGTAACTAAAGGTGTCCTGCAATAAAAGTCCATAAAAGCGGGTCGACAGAATGAAAGCATCAATAAAATTGTCTTTATAGTTACTTCCAGAGCACATTTTCTGCTGACCTGGCTTTTATCTCTTCTTTAAATATTAATTGTTGATTTGCTAGTTTAAAAACACATCCTGGAGTTCCCCTAGGCACATGGCTACACATTTTTTTCTTCTGCTTTTCCTAATCCCCCTTCTCCATCTCCTCCTTCTCTTCCATTTTCTCTCTCATCCCCCACAACATGCAGGGTGGGTGAGGCACATTTGTGAGTGATGCTGGTGCTATACATCATTGAAATCAATGGTAGATATTATAAAGTTACTGGAAACTGTGTTTGTACATAGTGTGCCATCCTATTGCAAAAGCTAGTGGGGACACATTTAACAATGACCCAAGAGGTAAAGGGCAAGAAATAGAACAGTGCTGTTCATCCTGCTTTGTTTCTTGACTAATACTTCTCTCAGCTCCAACCTACTTAAAAACAACAACCACAACAAAACGTTCTCGAGATTCCTGTTTAAGAAGAGTGCACTGAAAGTCTCTCTCCACTGCAAGGACTCCTTTGTGTGCCATGTTGCCTTTCCATCAGGTGAATCTTGACTGTAAGCTCCTGGTGCTTGCCTTTCATGAAAATAAGGGAGCAAGAGCCAGGAAAATAATGGGAAAAAGCCAGAATTCTTCAATTGAAATAATGCTAACTATTTCAGTCTTTAAATCTCAGAATAATTACTGTTTTTTATCTAGATCCTGATGATTTTAATAGAGGGAGGAGGGCAAAGAAAACTTTTTAAACTGGTTACTTAAAATGCCTTTGCAGGCTGTGCAAAAAACAGTTCTTCATCTAGGTGGTCCCCAAGATGTAGCTATTAGGCCTTTGATTTATGGTATATTTATTGAAACAGTTTAAAAATTGAGACAGCTTTATAATTCCCCAGTCAGAGAATGATCTTCAAAAATATTCTAAGATTTTCAAGATAAAAATGTAGTTCCATCTTAAGTTCAACTGCTTCCTTTAAAAACAAAGTAATCTCTTCTCTGATACAGAGTTCAGACTCCTTCCTCTGACTTTTATTGTGTCTATCCTTTGGAAGCCAAGCAGATTTCTCCAATTAGCAGAGTTCCCCCATATGGTGTTTGGACTTTGTGTGAATGTGTTTTGTATTCTGTCATAGCTGGGAACTGAACTGGGATATTTGTAATCCAAAGGCAACAGCTCTGTTTAGTGAGGCAAACGAGCTTATCCTGAGCCAGTGGGAACTAAACAAACATCTCTGCAGCTGAAGCTGCTCTTTTTGTAATTTAAGCCTTTGGTCCCAATGTCACTTTAAGCTAAGTAAACTGGACTTTATGAAGAAGACAGTTGCAGTGCCACACAGTAAGAATATTACAGAACTGCCCTAACTAACACTGCAGCTTGTCACTTGTAACCAAAAAGCTCCATATGCCCCTTAAATGACAATGTCTTTCTGAAAATTCAAGTTTCTGGCTCCTAAAAGCATTGCCCTATAGAGCTACTTCACTGTGCTTCTTCGTGCAGCTCGACTGTGGTTAAAAGCAAGCCTTGAGGCCATAAATTCACCTTTGTGATGATTATGGGAGTGATAATTGCAATTGTCTATTGTACTCTTTTACCACTTGATCAGGGGAAGTAAACATGCCAAATCCTCCTCTGGAAGAGAGTAGAACTGCTTAAATAAGATACATGTACCTATGCAGTAACAACATGTGGACTTTTCCACAACTGATGTTGCTTTATGGTATCTGCTTTTTCTCCAAATGGTCCACAAGTAGTACTGTCTTGCAGCTTGTATCCTCCCTGCACTTGTGATGGTTTTCTGGTATGCTAAGTTTCATATAGTTCATGATTTTGGCATTTGTTTTGTACTTGGAAAATTTTCGCACTCCGGCCAGAACCCTTTCCAGAAAAGTGGTAGTTGTGACTGTTTGTCCATAGAGGAATGATGTGGATACTAGAAAATAGTGAGGTGTCTATCAAACACTGCTTCCTTCTCTCTCAGCAGTCCATGTGACATATTTTGAAAGACAGAAATGAGAGCATATTTATGGAAGAAAGATTACAAACCAGTAATCTTGTCATAACCATCTATGGTGAGTTTCTGTAGTAGTTAGGACTTGACATTGTGTGCACGATATACTTATTTCTGTAGCCTTTCCTTTGGGAATCATGCAATTATGTTAGGATCCAGCCCATGCAGTCACAAAGACAAGCCTGAAAATGCATTAGGAGTGTGACTGTTGTAGTGAAATCTTTTAAACTCACAGGGAATGTGAGACAACACAGCTAAGGATACTCAGTGGTCAGTGGAGCAGTTCCAATGCAAATTGTACTTCTAAACATGTAATTTCTGGCAGTCACAAACAATAGTTCAGCAAAAGATTCTGTAAATTGAAAGGGGCAAAAACTGCAGTAGGTTGTACTCCTCAAAAAAAATACCTGTGAATTACTGGGATAAATAAAGAGAAGACAGCTGCCCACATCTATTTCTGCCTGTGACAGAGAAATGACTCTGCAGCAGTAGTATCTCTGCCCTCTGAAAGCAGCAGCCCCTCCATGAAGCTACACTTGGAGAAAGGTGAGAGGCCCTTGCTGTTGGTGCCAGAAGACCAATGTTTTCTTGCTGTTTCCTCTGGTGTGGTGGCCAAGAAGAGTTTCAGCATCCTTCTGGAAATACTGCAGATGGTTCTTGTTGTGGTGTCATGGCATTTGTGAGTGTGCAAGGAGAAGTCAGGACATACAACATGCACAAGGCTAAGGGGAGAAGTCCTTGTTGAATTCCTTTCACAATGGAATTTTTAAGGAATTTTTCCAGCTGTTATTGTCAGATTTAACCAGCCTAAGTAAAAAAAAAAAAGGATGAGCGGAAGAAAAAAGCATTCTAGCATTCTGCTGCCCAGACAGTATTAGTGGATAGCTAGAAATGTAGAAGGAACCTGATCTGTTGTCTATGATCTGCCAAAGAGGCCCAGCATGTATCTGAATAGCTGGATACCACTGAAATCATTGTTCTTCAGGCAACTACATTTTCCTGCAGGACTCTTACTGAATTTACTTAATCATTAGTGAGGAAATAGTGTCAGTACAAGGTATAACCATAAGTGTTATTTACAATGAGAATTTAAAAGTGTTCTTACAGTGTAATCCTTTTTTTTTTTTTCCTTTTTTGAAGGAATTATTGGGAAAGTTTCACAGAGAAATATGTCTTTAACTGTAAATAATATTTTCACAGGAAGTTTTTTTGATTGTTGATATTGGTAAAAGTAGTAGTGTGAGCTTCCATTTGTTGTAAAAGGACTGACAGATGAGAGCAGATTATTTTGTAAATAAGAACATGTCATTTGAAGATATCTCTATTTGTATGCAATATTTAATGAGTTAACTAGTTAAAAAGTCTAGGGTGGATGTTTTGTAGAATTCCCAATCAAAAATGTTTTCAGGTACATAAGTAAAATGATTAATGTCAGTCTAACTTTCTAAAATGCATTCTGCAAACAGCCTTGGAGCATATACCATGAAGGGTATATGCTTTAAGGTACTTTGAGCAAGAATTATTTAAAGTGCTAATGATTCATTTAGATGGGGAAGATAAGCAGTTGCTTGGTGTCTGATGATCTGTGAAAACAGCAAGAGAACATTTTATGTGGAGTGGAATAACTTTTAATTATCTTTAAAAAAAAAGAAAAGTACAGAACACTTAGAAACGGTAGCCAAATACCTAGAGATGTAATTGGCCTTGATGGGCCTTGGTTGGCCTTGAGAGAAGCTGGGTAAATATATATGTATATCAATGTATTTATACACAATACACACACATATGCTCACACACATATATATTTTATTTAAAATATTTATGAATACTTTATATAAGTCTGATGAAGCAGAACGTAATTGTGAAATCATTCATTAAAGTGATATATAATGCACCACTTTATATGAATATCTAAAGGCTCTGTCATGATGAATATTGCAAAGGTGTTAATAATGATTCCTTACTAAAAAAGGATTGATATATTCACTTCACCATTACTGAACATGATGAATTCACTTAACTCTAGAGAAGATATGCTATCCACTGCTATTTTGTAGTATTAACATTGTAATGTACTGTTAAAACATAGTTCACACAGGTGGGTAAGGCAAAACTTTTAAAGTGCAAGTGCGAATCTGCACACAGCTCTTCTATGCATATGTAAGTCTGAGGCATGCAGGGAGATGTGCATATATAAATATACAGCTGAACAGAGAGCACTGATCCTTCAACTTTGGGATTTGGTTCGTAGCTTAGATTCAAAATAAAAATGCTCAGGAAAAAAGTTCTACTAGTCAAATCAGATGGATAAATATTCACTAACATTCAACTTGAAATTTTATTAAGGAAGAACTCGTCAATTTTGAGGTGACTAAAGCCCTTTTGAAACTCCTTTGCTGAAAGCTTTTCAGACTTTCAGCAGCGTCCTTATTATTACTAAGGTCCCAGATTAACTGAGGTGTTACAGTAGCACTTTTTAAAGTGCTATTCAGTGAAGTCTGAAGATGGAAGACACGTTTACCCTTCAGACAAGGCAACAGGAAAAATCAGTCTGCTATGGACCTCCAGGTAGCACTGGCAGGAGAGCCAGGATTAAAAGAACAGTTTAACTAGTTTTATATGGATTGAGCTAACCAATGTGATGATACTGTTTGGAGTCTACAGCCTTCACCATTACTGCCTTGTAGCAATATAACTTATGGGCAAATATATTTTTTAGATTGTGTTTGTAATTTTTATCCTTAATTTGCTTGTATTACAGAGTTCTTGGAGGTGTTAGTCAGTGTTGTCATCGTTGTCCCAAGTACTGTGTGAATATATAATCAGAGGCTGGAAAAAAACTTAAAATCTAAATAGTCAGGGCAGACAAATAGTGAGAGACACACAGGCAAAGTGATCAAACTGATGTTAATGCCGTGATACAATATTTTTTTTTTAACACAGTGGGAATTCAGATAGCAAAACAAGTTGTAGTTAAATAGAGCAGACTGACACTTTGGAAAGTTCAAAAGCAGCAAATGAAGACCATAGCCAGTTAAAGAGAAAACTTCAAAGGATGATAAGTGGGTGCTCAGATCTACTCAGGGTGTAACCTGGCAGTCAGCACTGGGGATAAATAAAAAGCGTTGCAGCGTGTTAGGGTATTGCCAGACTTTGGGATGTCTAGAGGTAACTGGAATAACTTGCAGCAGCTGTCTAAGGAACAATTTTCTATCTGGAAGACTTTTGACTCTGACGCTCCAAAGCCTGAAAAGAAGCTTGTTCATGGCAAGTGCCTGGCCACGCAGTTTCATCTGCCGGGCCTGCTGCACTTGGTTGTTTGCTGTTTTTTCTCTTCAAGACAAGTTCTATATATCTTTGACAAATATTACAGTCTTTTAATAAGATATCATCTATATATTTAAAACTATCCTAAAATGGAGGGAAAACATCTTTTCATCTGAATATCTAAAAGTGGAGGGTTGTGGTCTTAGTAATGCATGTGTAATAAATTGTCATGACTCAAACCAATGAAAATGTTGATGCTGATCTGCAATAGATAATTATTACTTTATGTCTACAACTGAAAATACTAATACATGGTTCACCTGCTGCAGGGTACACTGGAAACTGAAAACAATGACACAGCAATTCTGAATGTTCTTGTTAGACTTTGCTCTATCTTGCTTTTTAAAGATAGAGAAGATATAATAATTTAATCTCTTGAATTACCAAAGCATTTAGTTAAACATAATTTGCAAATATAACTCTATTTCAATAAGTGAGTAAAAACATTCTGAAATTTCACTTAGGTAAAGAAATTTTATGAGCATTGCTAATATTATTTATTCCAATTTCATTGCACAGAACATAAATAAATGTTGTATTCATTTTTGAGGCGAGTTGCAAATATGTACTACTGGTAGCATCACTCAGAATACGGTGTGAGGATTTCCAAACTTGCACATCAGCATATATCATATTCCAGAGAAAAAGTAGTCCATGGAGATATCAACATAACATAGCATGGTTCACAAGTGCTAGCCAACTGCATGAGGCAACATAAAAATGAATAACAGCATAATTAGATGTGTTATGTTTTAAAGAGTTGTAAAGATTAGAATGACAAAAATGATTTATTTCCATTGCAAAGACGTAGTTTTCAGCTTTTTAAAACATATTTGCCTTTAATCTATCTGTATATGTTAATGGAAGGTCCTAATACTAATTCTGTGTTCTGTAATAAAAGAGAGGTTACTAATATCCCTTGAAATCCAGGTAGTCAAAACATTTGGAAGATTATGAATAATTTTTGTACTGGCATTTTGTTCTGTTAACAAGATCTATTATTTCCCATAAAATTGGATACTGGTCCCCATGAAAGAAATTGTAGAGAAAACTACGGTCAGGACCCAGTGAGGTGACTCAGTACCTCAGTGTCGTCTTATTTAGTTCAGAGAAAATCTATGTAGTTTACATGTGAATGTATCATACATCTGTACAGACATATCTTTCTTAGGAGAAAGAGTTTCATTGAAATGGCAGAGAAAACAGTCATGTCAATGGCACTGTTTCCTTAGACTTGTTTTTATCTTTATACCCAGGATCTTAAGTAAATAAAAACACAAACAAATTAATAAATAATGTAGTAGAAATAGGAGGTATGTTTTTCAGCTCCTTCAGAAATGCCTGTTGGTTCTGAACATATTTTTTAAATATTTCAAAAATAGTTCATTGTACATAATGCCATAACGTTGCTGAGCTCAATTTCCATTTCAGTTCCCAGATGTGTTACTGTTGGGTGTGTGATCTAAAGCTGCCTGTACACCTGGTTTTCTCAAATGTATCTCTTGATTTTGCTTTGGGAAATAATAGCTGTCATGTTCATTTTGGACAGGTCATATTTGTCTTCATATTCATTGTGTAACAGAGAAGAAATAACAGGGAATTACTACGACAATTTTTTGGGACCTTCAGTGCATGAAGCGTGAGGACAACTGTATTGTAATGAAAAGGGACTTTGATTTTTTTTTAGGTTTTACAACTGACAGTTGATTCCAGAGTTTTGTGTTTTCTCCCTACTGACTTTCTGCATGCTAGTGTTGACATTGGTAATGCATTTTAAGAAAACCCAAAAACATATAAAAATAACTGCAGGGAGAGAGCATTTTGTTTGTCGCTATTGCTGGGTGTAAAGTCCAGATTGTCCATTGTGTTTTATTCTAGGAATCACTGATGGCATATATTAATAACTTGGTAGAACCTCAGAGCAGATTTATTCCATTGGGGGATACAGTGTCAGAACAAATATCTTTGTCTGGGGCAAGACTCCTGTAGTCAACCTCTGGCTTCCCTAGTGTGGTGGGTTACTGGAAACTCTCAAAGGTACACTTACATACAATGAAATCCCCAGTGAATTTACTGTAACCCAGGATCTTGATAATTAAATTAATTAGGCTATAAGTTTATGAATTTTCTGCTAATGTAAAGTTGACTGATAGAGAATTAGGTTTCGATATGTAGAGATACTTCTGTAACGCTGTCACACAGTGGGTGGTCCTAATAGTGTTATCGTCTGACTTGTCAGTGACTATTTGTTCACCTGATGTAAATCCAGAACCATCGTTATATAAATATTTAAGTGAACTTGGTAATGCATCTTTTCACATACATAAGTGGCAGCAAAGCGTAACAGGTAAAAATATAAGTTTTCATAGCTCTTAGCCAAGATTTACTCTTTGAGAGAACCCATGATAAGTGGATTTCGAACACTGAATTAATTCTTTAGCCTTGAGCACTGTCTCTAATTTTAGCTTTTAACTATGCCACAGACTCATTTTTTAACTTGTCTAGTTTTATCTGACTATTCTTTTTTATTCTGGTGACCGCTAAATACCTTTGTGGGAGAAAAGTATAAGAGGTATACACTAAAATATGTAAAAAATGTCACTTTTTACTACGCTAATGAGTACATGACAGATTCATTTAAACTAAGTCAAAAGCAAACTAACACTAGTCCCAGTGCCTTTATGATAAAGCTATTAACTTTTGTGAAGAAAGAAACCACTATTGGAATTGAAGTATGTTATAGGTGAGATAAAAATATAAATCATAATACAGTTCAAATCTGTTCAGAAGTTTCATTGTTATTCTCATGTACCCAGTGTGCATATCTGCTACAGTAATTAAATGTATGTCTTTAATATCACAGGTTATATGGTTCTTTACCAGTGTAACAGCAGGTATATTTTAAGTTTTTCAAATGGAATACTTGCTGTACGACATATCAAACACAAAAAGTGCAAGGTTATTCACCATACTCAACTCTGGGAAAGTTAGGATTTAGAGACTCTTAGATCTTAAGATACATTCCAACTGTAATCCAGAGATAAAGTTCTGGTTTTATAAAAATAAATTAAAATTTTGAACATTGACTTCACTGTTGTCAGGATTTTATTCTGTATATTTTGTAATAGGACTGAGTTTTGAGATAAAAGTAAAATACCATGGACAAGAAGCTGCTAAAAATATCCTAGTTCTAGTTGTTGGCCAATCTTTTTCAATGTATCTCATTTTCTAGATTACTTAGTCAAAGAAGCTACTTAATGTTGTCATGAGTTAGTAGAGAGCTAAAGATTTAAGTTTCAAATTCCACGACACACCTCCCCGCACCCTCCCCCTCCCAGCTCTTTACTACCTGGCAGACCCAACAGAGGAGACAGCAAATGTACTGCCTGAATTCCCTAATGGGTGACTAAATCTCTGGCCTTAACATCTTTTCCTCATAACATAGATATTGAGCTGGGGGGTCCTGCGTTAATACACATTTACTACTGAGGCAGTTAAGGAAATTTGGTTGCACATTCCTCCAAAAGCATAATTAACATTATGTTTTTCTATAGACTCTTCTACAATGCTCTCAGGGGAATTTGTTGATATTTCTGGCAAACAACTGATGATCCTTTTCTGTTTCTTCTGCCACTTCTGGTGAAGACTGCAAACAAAGCTCTCTTCTTTTCTGTACTGTCTTAACATAATGTTTTTTTTGGTAGTAAATATACTTGATTTGAATTAGTGGTGTTGCTGTAGCTGCCATGACCTAGGATATAATGTAAATAAGATTTTAATGAGAAGTAGAAATTTCCTCCTTCCAATAAATAAGTTACCGGACTAACTACCTCTTAGCTTTCTGATACTTTTTTGTCTTTTACAAGATACTGTAAATCCCAGCAAACTATGTCCCTCTTTGGACTGGCATTAGCTAGAATAAAGAAAAGCTGTAGGTATTACCTAGCCACAGAATGCAACTGGTAGGGCTTGTGCTGGCAGCTCTGGAGAAAACATGGGTCATAGGGAAAAATAGCAACGTCGAAACAATGCGGATAGATCTGAACATTCACTGTAGCAGATTTGTGTCAAGGTGAAATATTTGCAACTAAACATATGAAGAAAAAAACTTGTGCAGGTATGTGTTCTAAGCATTGATTATACTAGAACCAGTGATTATCAACATTAAAAAGTCTTAAGTTGGCCCAGGATAATTAAATTGTTGGAATGCATAACAGAGCAGTTCAAAGAAGTTAATGCAAAGAATATATTGACACAGAGCCTGTCAAAAATACCCATATCTCAGGTTTTTTAAAGTGTGTGTGTATATATATGTGTGTGCGTATAGATATATGTCTTTGATTTCATTTACTACTAATATTGCATTAAAAATTAAAGCAATTTATCAGGATGTTACTGAATCTATTTGAGAATAAAAATACATTCAATCATGTTGCACGTGTTTGTGCATTTGTGAGTGTGACAGGGACTGCGATAATTCACTAGCATAAACACGGTGCCTGGATCCTATAGGTGCCTGGATCCACTTAGGAAGAAACTAAACTTTATTTTGGCGTATTTACAGATTTGAAAGGAAATTTTTCTAAAATTCTTTGTTTTAGACATTACCTGTCCTTTACAATCTACATATTTAGTGATGCCTTATATTGGAACGGGCTGCCCAGGGAGGTGGTGGAGTCACCATCCCTGGATGTGTTTAAGAAAAGACTGGACATGGCACTTAGTGCCATGGTCTAGTTGACGTGGTGGTGTCAGGGCAATGGTTGGACTCGATAATCCCAGAGGTCTTTTCCAACCTGATTGATTCTGTGATTCTGTGATTCTGTGATCTCACAATAAAACAGTTCAGGAGGAGTGGCTGATACACCAGAAGGCTGTGCTGCCATTCTGCGAGACCTGAACATGCTAGAGAGTTGGGTGGAGGCAAGTATATGGTCCTGCACCGAGGGAGGAATAACCCCAGGCATCAGTACAGGTTAGGGGCTGACCTGCTGGAAAGCAGCTCTGTGAAGAAAGCCTGGGAGTTCTGGTGGACAAGTTCACTGTGAGCCAACAATGTGCACTTGTGGCCAAGAAGGCCAATGGTATCCTGGGGTGTATTAGGAAGAGTGTGGCCAGCAGGTCGAGGGAGGTTATCCTCCTCCTCTACACTACCCAAGTGAGGCCACATCTGGAGTACTGTGTGCAGTTCTGGACCCCCAGTTCAAGAAAGACAAGGAACTACTGGAGACAGTCCAGCAGAGGGCTACAAAGATGATAGAAGACTGGAGCATCTCTCTTATGAGGAGAGGCTGAGGGAGCTGGGTCTGTTTAGCCTGGAGAAGAGAAGACTGAGGGGGAATCTTATCAACACCTACAAATACCTTAAGGGTGGGTGTCAAGAGGATGGGGCCAGACTCTTCTCAGTGGTGCCCAGTGACAGGACAAGGGGTAACGGGCACAAACTGAAACATGGGGTTTTCCATCTGAAAATGAGGAAAAGCTTCATTACTTTGAGGGTGACAGAGCACTGGAACAGGTTGCCCAGGGAGCTTGTGGAGTGTCCTTCTCTGTAGATATTCAAAACCTGCCTGGACATGACCCTCTGGAACGTGCTCTAGGTGTATCTGCTTTAACAGCGGGATTGGACTGGATGATCTCCAGAGGTCCCTTCTAACCATAAACATTCTGTGATTCTGTGATTCTGTGATTCTGTCATATAAACATTTTCAATTTATCAAGGAGTATTTGAAGGTCCTGAAAGGGTGAATTGATTTAAATGACTTTCCCTTTGATATTGAGGACCAATGCCTGTTTTCTGGATGTCATATTGGAGGATCATCTTCAATAAAACATAGTGACTCTGAAAGTGTTTGTGCTACATATGTATGACTAAAACTTTAAAAAGTATATTTTTCTATTTAATCTGGCAGTGTAGTCTTCAAGTTCATGTGATTACAGGCAACCTTGATACAGACATGAGGCACTTGGTACCCAGAAAGTTTTCACCTTAAAAGGGCATGTTCTTAGCCTTTCTTGATGAGGAACAAATAGAATTGAAGCAGGATTTGGTTAAAATGCTTAATGAAACGCTAGAATTTTTATGATAACTGAGAAGATGCCCTCAGAAGTGTTTTGTAACTGAAAGAAGGCATCAAGGTTTTAATGAGAAGTATTTCTCTTCACTACATTACCTTTCTTAGTAATTGGTCTCAGGCAAAACAAAGACTAGAATACAATTTGCATGACTCTCCACTCTGTTCCTTTTTCCAAGTAAGAATCTTTTCTTTCTTGAAAGGGAGATTTTACACATATCCAAACTAACCTTTTTTGCAGGTAGAAATAGCACTGAATTAGGATGTAAGTTGCGATGTTACTTTCTAATTCAGTAAAGCCCTAGTAAGTCCTGAAGACACATTTGCTGCTGCAGAGACTTAGACTAGTGTTATAATAGGGAGACAGAACTGTAGAAGGCAGAGTTCAAGAAATCTGGTCTGATCAGACTCTGGACTTCAGTGGTGAAGCTGTGACAGAAGAAATATATTTAGCTTTTTCTTACATCCAAAAGAAGCAAATAATAAAAATATTAGCCCCATTCACGTCTCATTGAAAGAAACTGACCTATTGGTTTTCCTGATGTTTGCTCCGCTTCATTGAGGGAAATAATCCTGGTCTGTTATTACTTCTTACATTCTAAGATATATATATATATATGTATGTATATACATATATGCAAATATAAACATATGGCTGCTCCAGGCTTTATGTGCCTTTGCTAAAAGAACTGTAAAATTAATAACTGACAGTAGAGAACAGCAGTGCTCTGTAAGATTTTCCAGCCCATCCTCAGGCTAAAAAATGAAGAATCATAGAACCATAGAATGGTTTGGGTTGGAAGAAGATTCTCCACAGAGTGAAACTAGACCGGGTGATGTTCATTTGTTTAAAATAATTTATTCTTCTTAATGTTCCCTTCCAGTTATTCACCAGAAAGAAGTTTTCAGTGAAGTAATAGCTATTACAAAAAAGGTAAAATGCCTTAAATAGGTAGGTTTTTGTTAACAGGACGTGCATAATTCTAAAGTGAATGCTTTCCAGCCGTGCTCATAAGGGAATTCAGGAGTCATTTCCAAAACTCAAACCAAGGAAATTATAGCATTGATCGTTCATGCCATTTATCATAGAATCATGGAATCATAGAATGCTTTGGGTTGGAAAGGACCTTAAAGATCATCTAGTTCCAACCCCCCTGCCATGGACAGGGGCACATTTCCACTAGACCATGCTGCTCAAAGCCCCATCCAACCTGACCTTAAACACTTCCATGGAGGGGACATCGACAACTTCTGTGGGCAACCTGTTCCAGTATCTCACCACCCTCACAGGAAAGAATTTCTTCCTAATAGCTAATCTAAATCTACCCTCTTTCAGTTTAAAACTGTTACACCTCATCTTATCACTACATGCCCTTGCAAAAAGTCCCTCTCCAGCTTTCCTGTTAGACCCCCTTCAGGTGCTGGAAGGCTGCTAGAAGGTCTCCCCAGAGCCTTCTCTTCTCCAGGCTGAACAACCCCAACTCTCTTAGCCTGTCTTCATAGGAGAGGTGCTCCAAGTATCTGATCATCTTTGTGGCCCTCCTCTGGACTTGTTCCAACAGCTCCATGTCCTTCTTATGTTGGGGCCCCAGAGCTGAATGCAGTACGCCAGGTGGGGTTTCACGAGAGCAGAGGAGAAGGGCAGAATCACCTCCCTCGACCTGCTGGTCATGCTTCTTTTGATACAGCCCAGGACATGGTTGGCCTTCTGGGCTGCAAGTGCATATTGCCAGCTCATGTTGAGCTTCTTGTCAACCATCATCCCCAAGTCCCTCTCCTCAGGGCTGCTCTCAATTCATTCTCCACTCAGCCTGTATTTGTGCTTGGGATTGCCCCAACCCACAAGCAAGACCTTGCACTTGGCCTTGTTGAACTTCATGCGGTTCACACGGGCCCACTTCTCAAGCCTGTCAAGGTCCCTCTGGATGTCATCCCTTCCCTCCAGCATGTTGACTGCACCGCACATCTTGGTGTCATCAGCAAACTTGCTGAGGGTGCACTCAATCCCACTGTCTGTGTCTCTGACAAAGATATTAAACAACACCAGTCCCAGTACCGATCCCTGAGGAATGCCACTCATCACTGGTGTCCACTTGGACATCGAGCTGTTGACCATAACTCTTTAAGTGTGACCTTCCAGCCAATACCTTATGCACTGAGTGATCCATCCATCTCCAATTTAGAGACAAGGATGTTTTGCGGGACAGTGTCAAATGCTTTGCACAAGTCCAGGTAGATGACATCAACTGCTCTTCCCTTATCCACCAATGCTGTAACCCCATCATAGAAGGCCATCAAATTTGTCAGTCATGACTTGCCCTTAGTGAAGCTACATTGGCTGTCACCAAACACCTTCTTGTTTTCCATGTGCCTTAGTATAGTTTCCAGGAGGATCTGCTCCATGATCTTGCCAGGCACAGAGGTGAGGCTGACCAGCCTGTAGTTCCCCAGGTCTTCCTTATTTCCCTTTTTAAAAATGGGGGTTATGTTTCCCCTTTTCCAGTCAGTGGGAACTTCACCAGACTGCCAGAACTTCTCAAAAATGATGGATGGTGGCTTAGCAGCTTCATGTGCAAGTTCCCTCGGGACCCGCGGATGCACCTCATCAGGTCCCATGGACTTGTGAACCTTCATGTTCCTTAGATGGTCTCGAACCTGATCTTCTCCTACAGTGCGCCCAGGTTCTTCATTCTCCCAGTCCCTGCCTCTGCCTTCTGTGACTTGGGTGGTAAGGCTGGAGCACTTGTCTGTGAAGAGTGAGGCAATAAAGTCAATGAGTACCTCAGCCTTCTCTATATCCTGGGTAACCAGATCTCCTGTTTCCTTTCCTTCCTTCTTTTCTTTCCCTAGTCTTTCTTTTATCGCCGACATATGTATAGAAGCTTTTCTTGTTGCCCTTGACATCCCTGACCAGATGTAATTCTGTCAGGGCTTTAGCTTTCCTAATGTGATCCCTGTCTGCTCCAACAATTTCTCTGTATTCCTCCCAGGCTACCTGCCCTTGCTTCCATCCCATGTAGGCGTCCTTTTTGTGCCTGAGTTTGTCCAGGAGCTCCTTGTTCATCCATGCAGGCCTTCTGGTGTTTTTGCCTGCCTTCCTCTTTGTTGGGATGCATCGCTCCTGAGCCTGGAGGAGGTGGTCCTTGATTACTAACCAGCTTTCTTGGACCCCTCTTCCACCTAGGGCCTTTAGGCTTGTGGTTACCTGAGATGTGAGTGAGCCAGATTTATAACTTTGCTCTGAACAAGAGGTATTTTGTACCCTGAACGAGAAGCTCATCTATTGGATTAACCGTAGCTCTTCAATTAGTTCCTATAATTCCTATAAAAAGTCAGAATAGGAAAAATAAAAGATGGGAATAACCTGACAGAAATAAGACAAGAAATGAGGCTCTTCTAAAGATACTGCAGTACAGCTAGGATTAGGGGTGGAGGACCTTCTGTTCCTGTAGTGGGATGTACCCTGCTGTTGTAGCAGGCATCAATGCTTTTGCTTTGCTACCTCTAATTTGAGCTCTTGGAAATTCAGGTAAATTGGCAATGGCAACACAGCATACCCATGGTGATACAGTCTATTTGAGTTCTGTAGGTCATCACAATATTAGTTGCCAAATAGCAATGTTTAGCTTCTTGAAGACACTGGAAGCTTAAATGGCAGAATGAATGTCATAAATAGGCAGAGGAGACTTGGTGGGACGCCTCGCATGACTGGAATGTGGTCATGGATGGCTATGTCCTGTTCAGGAAAGACAGGCCACTAAGGAGAGGTGGTGGAGTTGCTCTTTATGTGAGTGAGCAGCTAGAATGTATTGGGTTCTGTCCAGGGGCGGATCAGGAGCGAGTTGAGAGTTTGTGGGTGTGAATTAAGGGGCAGGCTGGCAGGGGTGATACTGTTGTGGGTGTCTATTACAGGCCACTGGATCAGGATGAGGACGGTGATGAGGCCTTCTACAGGCAGCTGAGAGCAGTGTCGCAATTACAGGGCCTGGTTGTCGTGGGGGATTTCAACTACCCTGATATTTGCTGGGAGGCCTACTCAGCCAGCCATCCTCAGTCCAGGAGGTTCCTCCAGTGCATTGATGATAACTTTCTGATGCAAATGGTGGATGAGCCAACTAGGAGAGGAGCGCTGCTGGATCTTATCCTCACTAACAAGGAGGGTCTGGTTGAAGAGGTGAAGGTTGAGGGCAGCCTTGGTTGTAGTGACCATGAGATGGTAGGGTTCAGGATCTCACGTGGCAGGAACAGAATAGCTAGCAGAATCGCAACCCTGAACTTCAGGAGGGCCAACTTTGGCTTTTTCAAGCAATTGCTAGGGGAAATCCCATGGGACAGGGTACTAGAAGGTAAGGGGGCCCAAGATAGTTGGTTAGCATTCAAGGACTGCTTCTTCCGAGCTCAAGATCAGATCATCCCAACAGGTAGGAAGTCAAGGAAGGGTACCAGGAGACCTGCATGGTTGAACAGGGAACTGCTGGGCAAACTCAAGTGGAAGAAGAGGGTGTACAGATCGTGGAAGGAGGGGCTGGCCACTTGGGAGGAATATAAGTCTGTTGTCAGAGGATGTAGGGAGGCAACGAGGAAAGGTAAGGCCTCCTTGGAATTAAACCTTGCAAGAGAGGTCAAGGACAACAGAAAGGGCTTCTTCAAATACATTGCAGGTAAAGCCAACACTAGAGGCAATGTAGGCCCACTGATGAATGAGGTGGGGGCCCTGGAGACAGAGGATAAAAAGAAGGTGGAGTTACTGAATGCCTTCTTTGCCTCTGTCTATACTGCTGGAGGCTGTCCTGAGGAGCCCCGGACCCCTGAGGCCTCAGAAGAAGTCAGGATAGAGGAGGAATCTGTCTTGGTTGATGAGGGCTGGGTCAGGGAACAATTAAGCAACCTGGACGTCCATAAATCCATGGGCCCTGATGGGATGCACCCGCGGGTGCCGAGGGAGCTGGCGGAAGTCATTGCTAGGCCACTCTCCATCATCTTTGCTAAGTCGTGGGCAACGGGAGAGGTGCCTGAGGACTGGACGAAAGCGAATGTCACTCCAGTCTTCAAAAAGGGCAAGAAGGAGGACCCGGGGAACTATAGACCAGTCAGCCTCACCTCCATCCCCAGAAAAGTGATGGACCAACTTGTTCTTGATGCTGTCTCTAGGCACATCAAGGATAGGGGGATCATTAGGGGCACTCAGCATGGCTTCACCAAGGGGAAATCATGCTTAACCAACTTGATAGCCTTTTATGAGGATGTTACCCAGTGGATAGATGATGGTAAAGTTGTGGATGTGGTCTATCTCGATTTCAGTAAAGCGTTTGACACGGTCTCCCACAGCATCCTCGCAGCTAAACTGAGGAATTGTGGTCTGGATGATCGGGTAGTGAGGTGGATTGTGAACTGGCTGAAGGAAAGAAGCCAGAGAGTGGTGGTCAATGGGACAGAGTCCAGTTGGAGGCCTGTGTCTAGCGGAGTCCCTCAAGGGTTGATACTGGGACCAGTTCTATTCAATATATTCATTAATGACTTGGATGAGGGATTAGAGTGCGCTGTCAGCAAGTTCTCTGATGACACAAAACTGCGAGGAGTGGCTGACGCGCCGGAAGGCTGCGCAGCCATTCAGAGAGACCTGGACAGACTGGAGAGTTGGGCGGGGAGAAATTTAATGAAATATAACAAGGGCAAGTGTAGAGTCCTGCATCTGGGCAAGAACAACCCCATGTACCAGTACAAGTTGGGGACAGACCTGTTGGAGAGCAGCGTAGGGGAAAGGGACCTGGGGGTCCTAGTGGACAACAGGATGACCATGAGCCAGCAGTGTGCCCTTGTGGCCAAGAAGGCCAATGGCATCCTGGGGTGTATTAGAAGGGGTGTGGTTAGCAGGTCACGAGAGGTTCTCCTCCCCCTCTACTCTGCCCTGGTGAGGCCGCATCTGGAATATTGTGTCCAGCTCTGGGCCCCTCAGTTCAAGAAGGACAGGGAACTGCTAGAGAGAGTCCAGCGCAGAGCCACGAAGATGATTGAGGGAGTGGAACATCTCCCTTATGAGGAGAGGCTGAGGGAGCTGTGTCTCTTTAGCTTGGAGAAGAGGAGACTGAGGGGTGACCTCATTCATGTTTATAAATATGGAAAGGGCAAGTGTCAAGAGGATGTGGCCAGGCTCTTCTCAGTGACATCCCTTGACAGGACAAGGGGCAATGGGTGCAAGCTGGAACACAGGAGGTTCCACTTAAATATGAGGAAAAACTTCTTTACAGTGAGGGTGACCAAACACTGGAACGGGCTGCCCAGAGAGGTTGTGGAGTCTCCTTCTCTGGAGACATTCAAAACCCGCCTGGACGCGTTCCTGTGTGATATGGTCTAGGCAATCCTGCTCCGGCAGGGGGATTGGACTAGATGATCTTTCGAGGTCCCTTCCAATCCCTAACATTCTGTGATTCTGTGATTCTGTGAAATCTACAAAGCTTTGTGACCAGAAATATAGACTTCTTGGGTTTAAGTATTTTAAAAAGATCAGTATTTAAAAAAGAACAGTAAGATTTCCTCTGCCTAATTTCATGAAAGCCAAGTTTCATATCTCAAAACTGGCACTATTTAGTACAATATGATACTGTACTATTTACACAGACACTGTTGATATTCATGCATCAGTACATGCAGAAAAGTGAAGATTTTTTTTAGAAAATATTTATGGTATTGTACACTTCTGCTGTGTATTCCCTATATTCTGGAGAATCCAGGGACAGAAACCCTTGTTCCTGTCTGATAAACATTTTACGTGATTGGCAAATCAGAAGATGTTCAATCACAAGAGAGTTATGAAGATGTTTTTCAACGCCACTAACAGCAGGATGCTAACAGGAGAGCTAAAAGGACCATAGGAGAAAAAAAAATAGAAAAAAAAAACGCAGGGAAAAAAGGGAAAAAGCCCCATTGATTTGTTGACAGAGGCCCAGCAGTTGTCACAGTAAAACATGGTTCTCTTGCACTTAATCAATGTCAGCCTCCAACCAAATCACTCTGCAGCCCAGATGAAAAGCAATCAGGAGGAACACCTTCATAAGCATGAAGCTTGCTAGATGAAGTTTAATGGAGTGTGTCGTTAAGTTTAGGCACTCCAAAAGTGATACATGACCCATAATCAGAAACTCTTAACCCTTTTGAAGGAGGCAACAACTATCTGTCCCTTTAAAAAACAGATTGTATGGTCAGATCTTCACCTATAATTTTTAGAAGATACCATGTGCCTCAGGTGTGCAGTCTTTTCTTCCTCTGTAACAGGTTCATTAGCAATTATGGCTTGTATTTCTCACAGTGAGCAACTACTTTAAGTGTATTTTATTTTTGTGGAAGACAGCACAGGAAAAACGACCAATTTTGTTACCAGCCTTTCACAGAGAATTCTTAAAGTACTAAAAGACACTTCTCTATTGTTTTTATTTTAGCTCAAAAAACGCAATGTGTTGAAGACTTAAAAAAAGATCTGTTGCTGCATTTTTCCCAAAGATAAGTCAAAACACTGGTTTTGCATTGTAATAGATTGCTTGACAGCCCACCATGTAACTAACTGAAATTTCATGTTCACTTTTTTTTTTTAATTGACCAAACAGAGGCTAAAATAGAATCTGGAATTAAGCTGTCAAGTTCATTCACATGAGACAGTAAATCAGACGGCTTTATTTTACAGTTCACTGAAGGGAACTGGCTTCATCAGCAGTCCTCATTGCATGCCACCAGCCGTGTGCACTGTCACGTTCTCAGTACTTGTAGCAATTAGATTTTTTACAGAACTATTGTTATTGTACTGGTAAATTATATTATAAATGTGCTAGGAGCTCTTCCCCTGTTAAATTAATACTGCATCTTAGAAACAATTTATTATCTTATTTATTGATAACATTAGAAAACAGATTTGGTGGCAACACATTGTATTTCTGATATACATGGTGGACAGGAGAAAAGCTTTTTTTTACTAGTCTTGTCTCACGCTAAGTATTTCTGCTAATATATACTCTACAGTCCCTTCCTACTTGCTTATGGGCTTATGCTTTCCCAATTGCTCACACATTGACAGCCAGTAAACATGCCACTATTGATGTGTACTTGGATCCCTTCAGAATGATACAACTGACCTTTTTATTTATTTATTTTATAGTCTACTGGACAGGACATATTTCTGGCCTAAGGGTCTAGCTTATCCCTCATGTAGTCAGTGGAAATTGACATTTCACTATTTCGCAGGTTAACCTAATGGTAATTAAAGCATGAGGGTGCACTCATCCTTTGTATTTTCATGGATTTCATGCTATTATAAAATCAGGCTATTTGAAAATATGAATGCATATTTAAATTCAAATGTCAGAGTACTGAATATGAATGCAAATAAGAGTACATGTCTGCTTGTATATTGTGATTCAAGAGGATTGTAAAATAGTTTTTGTAAATTTACCACCTAGCTAATAACGATATTTAAAATATACCATGTACAATATATGCTATATCTTAACATAGAGTAGGATAAGCCCTGACAATTTTGTCTCACTAGATTGATACTAAGGCAGTACTTATTTTGGAGATACAGTTTTGTCACCCCACAGTAATTTTCTGATGATCATAATTTGTAATCATATTTTCTGAGTAGTAATTATTTGTATTCTGAGAATTTTCAAGAGATGTTCTTTGTTGACAGTCTCCATGTGGAAAAATGGGAAATGTCTGTGTCATAAGTGCCATGGTCTAGTTGACATGGTGCTGTCAGGGCAATGGTTGGACTCGATGATCCCAGAGGTCTCTTCCAACCTGATTGATTCTATGATTCCATGATTCTGTGACTCCGTGATTCTGTAAATGCGGGATAGTATTTTGGGGATTCATGACTCTGTGCTTCATCTGACCTGCCCTCAGCTGTCCCCTGAGGATCCTGTATTGGTCACTACCAGGGACACAATACTATTTTGAATGGCCCTTTTGTCTGGGCAGGGGCCAGATATTCTAGCCAAAATACTCCCATATGACTTCAAAGACAATTCCTTCTCCAAAGAGCTAACAGTTTTAGTATAATAGCAGATTAGACAAAGACATTCATCTGAAATCTGTGTCATTAAGGGAGACCTTTAAACATTAATGTCTGCCATACACGTCATAAGAAACGTACATACTTGGCCAAAGCTCTGTTGAATTTTCATCCTTGAAAATTATCAAAGACCCAAATAATTGTTGAAGAAAATAGAGGGATGTAAGCGATGTTCATATTGTAATGTCAGTGCTGGCTAACTAATCTGTCTGGAGTTATCCCTCACAATGGAGTTCAATTGGGGAAACTTTGTTCAGGGCTGCAAAGGTTTTCTGACTGTGTCCTAGTACAGGCAAATAATAGGGCAGTTACCAATCAGTAGGCCAGGAAGCAGCTGCAGTGCAGAATGTGCCAGAAGATCTGCCTTTACATCTTAAATATTTTTTTCTGTCATATTCAGGACTAATTCAAATTCAGCACCACTGAAATTGATGAGATGCAGCTAATCAGTGATGGATTTGTTGCCAAGTTAGACAAAACCTGAGACGCTCAAAATTCTGCTAAGTCTAAGTAAGGGAAAAGAGCATTGGAAGATAAGGACAAGGAAAACAAAAATATTTCTGATTTCACTTCAGGTGTAAAATGTCATGTGCAGTTGTCAGACACAAACTGAAATGATTAGCAGGTTGTGAAGGAATCATTAAATGCTGGCTGAAGAGTAATTTCAATAGAAAGATATTTTTTCTGTCAAGCAGAAATCTGCTATTGTAACAAATTCTCCCTGGTCAGATCTATGAGATCTATATTATAGCTAAGTAGGAAACATTAAGAGTGAGAAGCCTGTGTACTCTCTCTCTCTGCTCTCATATTACAGTCATGATGTTCCTTCCTTCTTTTGTGATTCTAGTGCCTGTAGGGATACTAAAAAAGCACAAAGTTGTCTGAAATGACACGATTTTGGCAAACAGTGCATCTTATACATTGAGTTATGGTGCATGTGGTGTGAGTGTTGAGTGCCATTGCTTTTCTTGGAACAGCTTTATGTAGACAAAACTTTTCTGCCCTTATTTGATCTCTATACATATTTGTGCATTTTGCTCTGCAATGTTAAAATACTGCTCATCTGTAGAACTTGCTAGTGTCAGACTCTGACTGAACTAGGTGATATTTGAAGTGTCACTAGGAAGAATACATGTAAGGTTGAATCATGATCCAGAAAAAGCTGTAGACTGAATGGTTTTATTTCTCCTGCTAACCTTTATCTGTTGTACAACCTTAGGCAAGTTATTTTACTCCTCCGTTCCAGTCCTATTCTGCATTGGTCTTGGACTGTAAAATCATTTTTAAGCACATAGGTGCAAAGACTGTCTTCTACTCCTTATTTTTGCAGCATCTATCTGAGTTGGGTACTGTAGATACAACTTCTATATTGATAATATGTTTCCTGTTCATCTTTCTCTTAGACTAAAGGTACCTGATGCAGTATCTGATGCATTCAGTAGGATCTGGATCAGGGTCCTTTTGTGAACAAGTTTTGCTCAGCTGAGAGTTTAAAATAAACTAAAGGGAAATAAAGCTTCTTCCAGTAATACACTCTAAAATAATTTTGTGACTTCATTTCATGACACGAAACTACACAACACATCATAAATTTATTTCCCAAAGTCTAGGATTTATGTCTGCTTTACATCCACATCAAATCATAATGCAATGCAGTTTGACACACCATAATTTGTTTTTAATAATACATTATTTCAGGAGCTGGAAGAGTGTCAAGCCTTTGTATGATTTATTTATTTATTTTCCATGCAAAATTAGTGACTGCTCTGATATTACTGAAACTCCAAATTAATCCGGTTATTCTGTGATTCAGTAGGATGGGTGGAAGTGTGTTTAGAATTTCCTGATTTAAAAAAAAAAATTTCCACGGGGAGACAGTGCTAGCCATCACTGCATGCTTTGTAGTTACAGTTTGTTTAGTGCAAATATTTCACCAGACCAGCACATGCCACATGGTTGCCTGAATAAGATGAAGAAGGAAAGGTTTAGGTTTTTCTAAGTTCTTGCCTGCAAGCATGCACAAGCAAATACAAATATAAAACTGCAAAACAAAGTATAATCGTATCCTTTCTAACCACCATTCATGTTTTCCCAATATGTTTAATGTTTCATCTAGTGTATGAATGCACCATACCTGTTTTCCTAGCTGGTCTTTTAATATTTTAATGGTATGCCTCAGCAGTAGATTTTGTGTTAGAAAGCTCATAGTACAAATGGTTATTAGTCCACAACAATTTTTATTGGTTACTAGTATTTTCCTAAAAATTATAACAAGTATTTATGTTAAAAATATAAACATGTTTTACTGTCTTGTTGAAGGAGGGGAAAAACGGGGGGGGGCGCGCTCGCAGGTGTTGGGCGACGGTCCAGAGTAACAACACAATCTCAATGTGAGTATGGAAGTTCTCCGTTTATTAGCAAAGAACGCAGCGGTTATATAGACTGTGTACATGCTAATCACGCACCCCAATCGCACTTGTGATCTATAGATTTACATACTCAGAGTCGTGACCGCCCCCCTGCTGAAGCAGATGCCGCGGAGCCCCCCCACCCTGCACCACTCAAGGAGAGTCCAAGGTCGCTAGCTCTGGGTTTAACCCTTGCTCAAAGCCTGGATTGCTCAGACTGCTCAGTGGCACAAGATCGTGCCCCTTCTCACTTCTACATCTTGTTTTTTTGCCTTCTCTTTTCTCTTTCTCCTTATTCAGTCTATCATTCAAACTCTTTCTGGATTTTTCCAATACACCACCTCTTCTTTTAGTAATGATGATTATTATACTTCTTTCAAATGCTACTACTAGCAACAGTATGAATGTTTTGCAACATTGTCTTAAACTGTCCTTATTAAAGAAAGAGAAACCTAGCAGTTCTTTTCTTTGAGGGGAAAAAAATAACCAAACCAGAAGAGGCTAGAAAACCTAGCTAGCTCCTTCATAATGGTAATTGGAAAGAAAAAACCCTGTGGGATAACACTTTTCTTTAATCAGAGCGAATTAGTCATTCTTGGTGATTTTCTGGGGAACTAAGAGATATTATACTATTTTACCTTCCTCTGGGAGATTTTTTTTGCCAGTAAGACATTCTAAAGCCTTTATTTTAATGTAGATTTCCCAAGGTTTTACTTTTCTTTAGATTTAACGGATGATGCTTGATACTTTATACATCTGTGGCATATGGTACACTTCAAATAATATGGCTTTTATCACCCAGGAAAATACAAGCAAAAGGTTTGAGTGGGGTATAGGTAATGCTTAGTTATGTTCATGCTTTAGTATAGTGATATCTTTGCTTTAAAGCTTAGTTAGGAATCAGTCCTGAATTCTTGTCCAGAACAATGGATTGCTGCTGTTACCTCAGAGAAATGTGAATGGAAACTAAAAAAAAACATTGCTAACTTATGGTAACTTTAAATAGTTCAAGGAAAAGTGAAGTATGCCATGATGTGATAAATTTTCAGAAAGTGTATTTGGAATTTCCAGCACAGGTTCCAGGTAGAAGAACTGGAACATTTGTGCGAGGTAGATCAAACCTGACTCCCTTATTCTCATACAAGTTTTGTAATGAATTCGTGACTCCTTTTCTGTAGTTTTGCATAGCACTTTAACAAACAGGCAAGCACCTGCACGAACTGAGTTGAACAGTCAACTGTTATTGTGGCATTTCTGAAAAATGTCTTTGTTTTCAGAAGTTAAATATAAAATCCTTTTGTTTCTCTTCCTTCTTCACTTTTGTTACATTCTATGCTTAACTTCATTTACACTGCATTTACGTAAAAAATGGGACCTATGTCCCATTTTCAAACATAGTTTAGGAACTAAACTCTAATATAAAAATAGTAGGATTTAACAGCTCAGATAATTTTAAGCTTAATATTCAGACTATTAAGGAACAAAGAGTCCTATTGAAAATTTCACTCTATTTTCATCACTAAAACCTTGCATGGTTTTACTCGCCATTAAAACTAATAAATTCTGACTTACAGTTTACTACAGTTCTTCAATTAGCCTGCTTAGTAGCTGATGACAGGTTTAAGGACAAATATCTTGTGACTCACTGAAATGTTGTGACAAAGATATGTTAAACATATTGCTCCTTAATTCATCACACGGACACGTCTCTCTCATATTTATGTTTATATGTATGAACATCTAGTGGGAATAGTTTTATAACAACATTGTTAAATTTTCAGTCTCGACTATGCACTTGTGCAGTGTTTGGAGGTTAATGCAGAATTTTGTTTGGTCATTGGAAGTGATGAATTCTCTTAATTTAGCAATGTCGCATGTAGTAAAATGATGAATGACGAAGTGATTGGTGTATTGACAAGAAAACGAAAGATAAGCTGTGTCAATGTCGATGCTGTGGACTTTGAAATAAAACTAGGAAATGTACATATATAAGGCAAGTTTTAATACAAACTAACTTTATTCTCTTGTTTCATCCCATCAGTAAACTTTTCGTAATTTTAAATTATTAAATACCTAATTAAGTATAACATACTGGTGCAAAATAACTTGCTGAAAAATATAGCATGTAATTCTGGTGCTTTATCAGTGTATCATGAAATTTACTTTTTGATCTGTGGCAGCAGAAGAGAACCTGAGTAAGCACAGGACAACTGAAAGAAGAATTTCTCAATAGAAATTCTTTTGTTTCATGGGTTGGTGCTTTCTTGTTAAGGTATAAACGCAATGTGGAGATTTTTTTATCAGTTCTGACCTCAACATTATATCGGAGCTGACAGAAGCAGGGGAGTTGGTGTTTCATTTATTAAATAATTAACTTTTTCGTTAATTAAATCATTAATTGAAGGTGCATGAAGAGAGAGAAAAAACAGACAGGAGAATCGATTGTGAACATTTCAGATCGTGCAAAACACCAAAACACTTCCAAATGCTCTTTCAGAGTGAACAGATTTTTCTAGGCTCAAAGGAAAGCAGGAGTGTCCAGGACTAAAAACTAACCATAATCTTTATTTAGTTATGACCCTGTGCTCCCTTTGATAAGGCTATACATATATTTAGAAACAGTTACGCTAGGACATTCTGCTCACCACTGACCACGCTTCCTAAAGGACATCTTGCAAGCTCTGGACCCAGTTAAGCCAGATGACAACTGTAGGAAATATGTTACATGTAGTAAATCCAAACATAGGACCGCTGGAAACCAAAGATATCATGGGAGCTGGAGGTTCAGGCATGCTTAAGGGGTAACTCTCAATCTTGATTATTCTAAATGCTTAACAGCCTTGTACTTGATCTCTTTTGTCCTGTTCTTAACATAGCATTTTCTATATGATATTACAAAGAACATTTTTCATAATATGTATCAAACTGATACTTTTTGGCTAGATCATTCTCAGTTGAATCATCAGGGAAAGTCACATGTCAGGCTCTGACAGAACTCAGTTAATGCTTATATGCTGTTCTACATCACAGACTAAATGAGTAAGGAAAGACTTTCACCCTCCATCAGGTGTCATTAACAATATAGTCAAAAGAATTTTGCACAAAATCTCCATTATCTGGTCTTTTTCTCCTAGAGGTCTTTGAGGAAGTGTCTTTAATGGTGACAAGTACCTTGACTTTTGTATGATTTCTTTGCATAAGTAGCAGGCTCCAGTATACACTGTTGTTGACTGCTTTCAGTGAGCTCTATGCATCTTTAAAATAGAAAACAAAGAAAAGTCGCTCACTGGAAATAAATCTATCCATTAACTCTTCCAAAGCAATACATACACGTAGATGTTTATTTAGTGTAGAAAGCTATCCCTGAACAAACCCAGAGTTTAATTACACACAGTTCATTTTCCTCAGGAAATGGCGGAGAAGGTGAAAATGAAGACCTTGTCCAAATGCAAACCCACTTGCAAAGAAGTGTGAATTCCAATAGATTAAAGGAATGGTTTGACAAGCTCAGTTTCAAACAATTTTGAACAGCAGTACCTAGAGTGTATTGTTGGATCTAAAATGTGCTCCTATAGACTTAGCAACCTGATTAGACCTGTATTTTCACAAAGCAAAACAGCTGTTCCGCCACACTGTGAGAGCGTTTCTGCACTAATGATTTTGACAGAAGGCTTATAAACAATGTACAAAGTTCTTGTCACAAATATATTCACTAATTTACATCCCACTCTGTTTTATGCTTTGCATATAAGAATCAGACACATTGAAATTTCTAAATGCAATGGCTTACTGGGGAGGAAAAAAACCCCAAAGGACTACGTTCAACATTGCAATCAAATCTTATGTACTATTCGACTTTAAGAAGATAAAAATAAATATTTATGGTTTTGCAAAATCATCAGAATTGCCTTGAAATACCACATATGTTTTGACCAAATTTCCGTTTTCACAAGATGCTACAAGAAGACTTTTTAACACACGCTTACACTTAGCAGTGGTCATTCAGAACAAATTTCCTAAAGTTTTGTAAGTTTTGCCAATGCAAATATCTAGCAAGCCCACTTAGAAAAGTATCTCGTGTTCCAATAAAAAAGCAGGGTTTATAAATAGGATAAATAAATAAGACTTTACAACTTGTGATATTCTCTCACTAAATATGTTTGTTTAGTTTGAATGAGGAGGAAAAAACTAAAGGAAACTCAGTTTCAGGAAAAAAAAATAACTGAAGCAGTACAATTCAAATTATTTTTAACATGCCACAACTTCCTGAATTAGTATTAGCATGTGGATAAGGAAAATAGGAAGAATGTTAGAAGGACAGGCGGAAGGAAGCAGGATATCATCAGTATCCTGCTCCTATTTTAGAACTAGGGTGTATTATACCCTATTTTAGAATTAGGGTGCATTTCTGAAGCATGCCATCCTATTTCCTCAAAAAGTTATTATTTCCTAACTCTTCACTTAAGAATAAGTTATTAATCAGAAAAATTAGATATTGGTTATAGATTCGTAAGACTATGGTATCTTACATTACATTTTGAGAGTACAGTTTGTAGGTACTTTTGATAGGCAATGGATTTGGGAAAATAACTGGGGACTTAGGGAATCTGAAGGAGCATTCTTCAAATTTGAGGACCAAAAGGATACATGCAAGAAACTAAGAGGTGGAGAAATAAGAGGAAAAAGGAAAAGCTCAGGAAACTACTGAATATTTTCTATGAAGTCATGTGCAGTGAATTGCAACTAAAAATTTTACTTTAAATGGACTTTCCTGAATTTTGTACTGATATGACTGACGGCATATATGAGCCTGGGTGAAGTTTCACTGAACCAAAATTCTGAAATAAGTAAAAAACCCTACAGATTATAATGGCACATTTCAGCTGGAGTCACTTAGAGTATACACTGGTATGTTTTGAAATCTCTGTGTGTGGAAGGTAAGAGAGAGACAGAGGGGGGAAATGCAAGATGCATATGAGAACGGACAATTTTACATACTATCCGTACTGTACATTCATGAGGAACACAACCAGTAAAGGGGAAAAATGCTCTACCAGTCAGAAATATAGGGACCTTAAGCAAGAAAAAACTAGCAGACTGACTTTCACCTAATAGCTAAACAGTCAAAATTAGTTGGAGGCAGGGAAGGAAGAAGAGAAAGAAGATTGTTAGTTTAAAATACATTGGGGAGGGGAAGAAGATATTGGTGTTTGAAATTAAGGCCTTTTTTTGTTTCCTTTACCAACATTGCACTACTGTCAGAAAGTTTCAATTTTAATGTTAATCTTTCCTCTCATCACCTAATGTTTAACAATTTGACAGTTTTTTTGTTCATAAATTAGCCTATAACCTCGTCATATGTATGCAGCATTGCATCAATGGAGGGACATTGTCTATGGCAGTTTTTGCCTGAAAGAGGGAATCTTAAATATTTTCTCAACTATGCATATAGTGGTGAATGTGACTGTCAGTTCTTTGTGCTTTGGGGTTGTTTGGTTGACTGGGTTTTTTTAGATTTTTTTTTATAATAGTAATTCCACATAGTTTAGGCTTGGTTTATCTTTATACTGTACTGAGAAAACCCTTAAAACAATATTAAAAGTATCACCAGATTATTTATTTCGATAAGGTTTATGTGTGTTGCCTTATTTCTTTTTTTTTTTTTTAAATATACAACATTGGTTTTATTCCAAATGCAGAGTGGAAACTTGTATGTGTTCCCAGATATTTATGATTTAGTCTTGAATTTCTACAAGAATATTTCAGGCTATTGCATTTAAGACTTGGTAAGTTTTGCCTGTGGTGACCTGGACTGGTCTGAAATGGATGCTATAGCCCCTGTTCTATAGCAGGAATATCATTAGCTAACTTGTCTAACTGTAAATTTTGAAACCATCAGGATGCCGTTTACAGATGTGTGATGTACACAGGTCTTAGATTGAGCTGACTGTTCTCTGCTTGCACTCATTCATGCAAGTTTTGTTAAATCACAGAGGCACTCACTTGTAAGCTTTGATCAATTAGTGCCTTGGAAAATACTCAGTGTTTCTGCAGAGTGTACAAGACTGAGCTCCGTTCCCAAACAGTAATGACTTCTTGTCTCTTGATGGCTTCTCGTGTCCATTCCTGGACTTAGACTCATCTCATAGATCACCAAGTATTTAAGAGAGGAAAAGTATATTTGTTGTTATGCTTAGTATTTCCTATTACAAACAGTTTTGTATGTGTGAATTTGCTCTTCATCTGGGGCATTTTAGTATCTGGTGTCGAAAAGACAACTGTAGGTATAAATAATGTACATCAGGATAACCCAATGCTGTGGTCAGGCAACTCAGAAATGAGATGATTCTTTCAGCAACTGTTTAGGTTTGGCTAAGGTGTTATAGTTAAGCTAGAGGATGGTCATCAATTTTTCTGAAATCAGATTCTACTGTTTCTAGAAATGGCATGTCTGTTTTCAGTGCCTTCACAATCTTCTAGAAAAGACATCCCTGACTGACAGAAAAAAAAATTATTAATTATTCTATTATTGGCACCATAAAACAAGTGTTTCTGAAACTCTTCAGTTTGGCACCCATTTACTTGAAATAAAATTTTAAAATTACTTCTTTACATTTAATATAAAAGAGTCAATAGTAAGAAATAACTGTTAGTTTAATTTATGGTTGCATTTTCTAAGTGATTTGTGTTAAATAATTTACCTTATGATGTTAAAGATAATGCAGCTAGCAAGATTTTCTTGCTTTGGAGTTTAATAAGATTTGAAGTGCTCTGTCCCTTGAGCCAATGGCTACAATTACAGTGGGGAAAAAAAAAAAGAATTTATTACAAGCTGAGGAAAACATCTTCCAGATGCTGAAATGTTAAGTTTTGCTGCTTTTAGGATAAAATCTTCAGATACTTGGGGCAAGACACTGAAAGACACATACAGGCTAGACGTGTCAGCTCATTCTGTGTTGGCTCAGAGATCCCATGTACTGTGCTGTATTGCTTTGTATGATATGTGTATTACTCTGTCGCCAGTATTTAGCTCCTTTCTTTTTGGGGGTATTGCCTAGATTTTTTGCTTGGTGTTCTTTCATACAATGCTAGTTTCTAACCATTCTCCCAGTAAGTGGAGCGTTCTAGGAAGAAGACTCTGTCCTTTGTGGGATTCGTTTAAAAAAACCCTAACACTTCTTTTTACCTGTAAGTAAACACTAGTTTTTAAAAAATGTTGTTTTTTCCCTAACTTTCATGTCAGTAATCATTCAGGAGGTGGTTTTAATTTTGAAACTTGCTTTTTGTTGTTTTTTTTGTTTGTTTGCTTGCTTGTTTTTTTAAATCCAGAATTTTTCTAGTCAGAGCTGTTATGCTTTAGGCCAATTGAAATAGATGGACATTTCCTTTCCTTTTTTATTTATAACACCTCTCATGAAAAATGAACATGCTATGCCATTTTGTTCTCATTACAGTCTTAACATTGTATTAAAATAATGAATGTTATGCTTTTTTGTGTGTTCTTTCAAGCTTTGTAACAAGACTGATATAGAACTAACATTACTTATCTCGTCGTTTCAAAGGACTCAGCTCACATACAGATCGGCTTCGCATCAGGCTATATTAGGTTTGCTAGCTATATTATTTCAACTACAACACAGAATATTTTTTCAAACTTAAGATGTAGGATCTTACATGTCAGTTAAAGCAGAGCCATTGCAGTACTGTTATATAAACTGTATGTCATCTGCCATTAAATATTTTTAGCTTTCAATTTGCACATGAAGAACTGGATACAATCAGTAATTACAGTTACCCATTCAATACCCTTGCAGTCCTGTAATGATGTGAAATATCCAAAGATGCAACTATGCATTGAGGCAGGCAGGTAGTTGGACACTTCCAAGTTTAAGAGATCATTCTTAAACCATCTCTCCAAAGAACATTTTATCAAAGAGAAAAATGGTGACATTTGGGACTCAAGGAGCTCTGCTCAAAACCAAGATCTCTGACTTCAGATAGTGAACTCAGACAGAGACAAATAAATGACTGTAGAAGAGAGAATAAAGGAACAGCCTCATTTAACAGCCGTTCTAATAATGAAGGTAGATAGTCAATATCAAGGAAGTGGTACCAGAAGAACTTGACACCCTATTTCTATATTGGCTGGATGAGTTTTAAATACATTTTTATGTATCACCGAATCACAGAAGAGATGAGATCAGAGGAGACCTTTTGAGGTCATCTGGTCCAAACCCCTGGTCAAGCAGGGCTACCTAGGGCCACCATGTAGTTGGAAATCCTATTAAATGAATAAAATTATTAAATGTTAAAACATAGTTCAATGTTTAGGGTATGGAACTAAAAATAAAGTAAGTGTAGTTTCTTGAAGTTTAAGAAAATGTTAATTTTTACAGGGAGTTTTATTCCATCTAATAATTAAATGATCTTGCTTTGTGGTATTTTTTGAAACAATATTTTGTTAAGGAGTCATGCAATGAGCCAGTTGCAGAACTCTGGATGTTTTTCTGTTCAAAGGAGAGAGCTTGGAATCTGTAGCCTTTTAGAAGAACATTTAAATAGGTGAAGATATGTCTGTCATATAACTCCAGATAATATATGTTAAGTGAAGGTAATGTACAGTCATAGTCACGATAAGTAGTGGGAACTGTTTTCTCTAGAATAGATCATATGTTTTTTTTACATTACAGAAATGGAACTATCCTGATATACTGAAACCATGTATTTTGACATATAGCATATACAGAATAAAATTAAGATAAAACATGAGCAACAGTCATCACGGAGAAACCTGTATTTCAGCTCCCATATATATTTTAATGAAAATGCCTGAGAATTCCAGAAGCCAGAGTATGGTTACTGCCAGGTGGATTGGAAAAATGAAGGTGGATCACAGTAAATTAACCACACAGCATTGCTCTAACACAGTTTCAATTAGAGCATTATCTTCTGCACATGGGCTAACTAGACTTTTTTAGGTTGGCTTCATCTGGAAGCTCTGCTTGTATTCCAAGCTCTTGTATTCCAAGCTCCAAGGCTTAAATTGTGATTAAATAAACTATCCCAAGCAAGAGCCAGTCCTTGACGAGACTGAGCCAGAGAAGCCTTGGCAACTAACAGCAATACTAAATGTCACTCTGTTCCAAAGAGCAGATACCTGCTAGTGGGGCATTCTTGCAGCAGATTACTTCCAGTTCTGTGCTGGCTGATGAGGATACAGACAGAAGAGCAGCAGACCTTGGACTGTTACTCTGGCTGCAGCGAAGAAAGAATTCTCACAGTTTGTTAATCTTCTGAACCTGTACAGAAAGCATCTCTTTATCAAAAAATTGAAAGTGTGCAGCATGTAGAGTGATTAGGGTCTCTCCCCTCACACTGAGGAGACATGTTTTTAAGGTGGCAAATTCAGCTGGTGAAAAGAAAAGGTGTCAGTTACCTTTGGATTTAAATGAAGTATAGCATGGCCTTTTATTATATTTTTACAGGCTGTGTTTTCCTTCTATTCTGTGACTCATTCCATGGACACGATGAATGATATTCAGTCAGAAACTGACCTATATTTTCCTTTTTCCTTTCCCCTCCTTAGCTCAGTGTGTAGCCCTTGGCTATCTTACGTAATGCCATTCAAACTATTTTCCAAACAAAGAGTTACTTACTTACATGTGGGCTCTCTTCTGACATTTATGTGTAGAGTATTTCCCCTAAATTAACTTGTCTTTGAAAACCTGATCCAAGGAAAAGGAGTTTGTTATCGTATTTTACAAATGGGAAGAGAATAATAAGACAGCTTTAAATCAAATGTACACTAGACTCACAAAATTTGTGACATAGAAGATTTTTTTATTTGGTTGGTTTTCGATTGTTTTTTTTATAGTGCTTATTATTAGGGTGCACTTTGAATATTCAAGTACAATTTCTGTTGACTTCATCTGCCTCCATGGACCAGTCTTCTCAAAGGAGATATCAAAGTCTTGAACTGGGCACTGAAAAATGAAGAACCCACAAGTCAGGACTGAGGCTTCTGAACTATTAGTATTCAAGAAAATGCAGGCATCAGTAGTCCAAAGACAGAAGCAGATTCACAAGTTCTGCATTCAGTTGTTTTCATCATGAAAATAATATTTCTGATCATGAAATCCATCACTGTAAGGAAAAGAAGTTGTTAAAAGGAGTTTCTAAGTGCCGTAGAAATGAAAGTCTTAAACACTACTCAAACAGTTATTATAAGGGAAGATCATGGCTACTTTTAACAAGATACTTAGCATGTTTTTGAAAAGGATTTAGGATATGATTACCAGTGATAGCAAAGAATTACTTGATATTCCAATATATCCTCCCAGTTCTATGTTCCAACTTACAGCCGTTGTCATATGTCCTGAGGAAAAATAAATACAAACAGAACCATTTTGTGATTTCTAAATCTATTAAAATCTATTGATACTACCATTTTTTTATTACTTATACCTCTGCTACAATTTGATTTTCTTTTTACATATATATAAAAAGTAGATAGAGCATATCTTTCTTAAATGCTGTTTCAAACTGATAGATTTTACAAGTAGTATTAAGAATACATATATGAAATGAACTGTAACTAGAATATTTTTCTCCAGTAAAATCCTGAAAGAATGATTAAATACAGCTATTGACATTTTCTTTTGATGTCTGTCCTGTGAAACATCCTCTGATATAAAAATGTTATATAAATAATCAACGTACTATATTTCATTGTGTTTAATTACTTGCAAAACTTTGGCATTAATGAAATATTAAACCAGCAAGATTTCCCCTAAACAGCAAATGTTCCCTGGTGCAAATGTTGAATTCTTTACAACCACTAAAATATATTCTATGATCTGAAACTGTGTAATATGGTTGCGTTTAGGAATCCTTCAACCTTTTGCCAGTATTTAGCTATTACTTGAAAAAATTTCATCTGAAATGCCTCATCTGCTTTTGGTCTTGATTTTCTTGTCATCATCCCATACAATGCCTGCAGCCTTTTGCATTCTGTACTTTAACAGTTCCCTGGAATATTTCCATGCCTTGAAGGGTCTGTCAAGAGATTTTATTGTGCCAATATCATCTTCTGGACTGAGTTTGCCTTTAAAATACCATGATAATAAACAAAGCTGAATGTCGAATTTGTTACCTTGCAATATTCAGTCCATAGGATTAATAAAAAAGCAGTTGCAGTTTAAAGTCCAGCCATATGTAACAGGATATTAATTAAAGCTCAGCTAAACTGGGTGGTCATTTTTGGATTATGAAATATCAAGAGTGGATACGCTTAGTGCTGAATCCTCTTTCATTAGTCATTAATGAATATCCGGTGCTAAAACTTAATCTGAAGTTCTAGGGAGTTAAGTTTTGGAAATAAAAAAGGTTCAGTAGGTTTTTCTTAGTTGTTCCTCTTGGTGCCTTACCAGTGCTTCTTTGATGATGTATCTTTCCAGTCACAAGACCTTCAGCATTCCATTTCGAACAGCTATACCAAATACCAGTGTCAGTAATGTCTTCTTTGACTTTTTCGTACAAACAGTAATCAAAAGTATTTTTTAATGCAGACATCATTGATTTTTTTGCTGTGTGATCTTTGTTATTTCTCTGGCAAGAAATGGCAAGAAAACGAATTTCAAAATATGAAAGTGCACATTATACATCACACACATGCTATATACAGGTAAATAACTGCAGACACTATTATTTCTAATATTGTTTTCATTTTTCAGTGTTTTGCATATTTGTTATAGAATGAAATACAATCAAAAAACCCCCCCAGTTTCTCCCCTACTCTTCTTCCATGTACATCGTCTCCTCCCTAAAGCGTACAGTGGCTTTTGTATAAGTAACTGAGTTTGCAGCAAATATGCATGCCATGCATGTTCCTAAATTTTACCTTATTTGATGAGAACACTTGTAATTTGAAGACTAAGCCTGATCCTTCACTAATAAAAAGATTTTAAAGTAGAAGAAATTGTAGAAAACCCACTTTTTTAATGCTTGTGACCTGGCGAGCAAAAAAATATTTTGCTTTCCCTGTGGTTTTATAAAAATTGTCAGAACACTGTAGTTTCAAGGGTTCAAAGACTTAAGAGGCTGAAAAATGAATAGGAAGTGGTAATTGCCTAATGCTAAGTGATATATTAAAAGCATACCAGAGGATTTAAAGTGGCTTTGTGTAGGAAATAGTGAGCTATGGAACTGCTTATAGCAATAAGTTGCCAAAATTGTGATATTCTAATACTGGCTTTACAATAGGTTCTTTTTCTGAATCAGTAATGTGCTTTTTGTCTTCCTTTCTTTATTTTTAAAATATGTGACACTGTAATTTCTGATAATATACATTGATAACTCAATAAAGGCTGCATGCCCGTGCAAGGAGCCATGCCTTCTCATTCTGCAGAAGTGACTGAAAGGGTGCTTCCTACAGGCTTTTGGAAATTCTTCAGAAACTCAGCTGCCCTGTAGAAATTATTGGATTTTTTCTCAATGAAGAGCATTAAGGAATGGTCATTTTGTGTCGGTCATTTTGTGTCATATCTTTGGCTGATGTAAATCCTTTAAATGTGAGGTTTTTCCTTTAGTTTTGGGAAAAATTAACCCATCCATGTTTTGCTGTCTGTGGTGATCTTTTTTTTTTTAAGTAGGTGCTAGTGTACTCGAAACAAAAATTTTTAGTTTCACAGAATCACAGAATCACAGAATCACAGAATGTTAGGGATTGGAAGGAACCTCAAAAGATCATCTAGTCCAATCCCCCTGCCGGAGCAGGATTACCTAGACCATATCACACAGGAACACGTCCAGGCGGGTTTTGAATGTTTCCAGAGAAGGAGACTCCGCAACCTCTCTGGGCAGCCTGTTCCAGTGTTTGGTTACCCTCATCGTAAAGAAGTTTTTCCTCATATTTAAGTGGAACCTCCTGTGTTCCAGCTTGCACCCATTGCCCCTTGTCCTGTCAAGGGATGTCACTGAGAAGAGCTTGGCCACATCCTCATGACACTTGCCCTTGACATATTTATAAACATTAATGAGGTCACCCGTCAGTCTCCTCTTCTCCAAGCTAAAGAGACCCAGCTCCCTCAGCCTCTCCTCATAAGGGAGATGTTCCACTCCCTTAATCATCTTTGTGGCTCTGCGCTGGACTCTCTCTAGCAGTTCCCTGTCCTTCTTGAACTGAGGGGCCCTGAACTGGACACAATATTCCAGATGCGGCTTCACCAGGGCAGAGTAGAGGGGGAGGAGAACCTCTCTTGACCTACTAACCACACCCCTTCTAATACACCCCAGGATGCCATTGGCCTTCTTGGCCACAAGGGCACACTGCTGGGGACCTCCAGGTCCCTTTCCCCTGTGCTGCTCTCCAACAGGTCTGTCCCCAACTTGTACTGGTACGTGGGGTTGTTCTTGCCCAGATGCAGGACTCTACACTTGCCCTTGTTATATTTCATTAAATTTCTCCATGCCCAACTCTCCAGCCTGTCCAGGTCTCTCTGAATGGCTGCACAGCCTTCTGGTGTGTCAGCTGCTCCTCCCAGTTTTGTGTCATCAGCGAACTTGCTGACAGTGCACTCTATTCCCTCATCCAAGTCATTAATGAATATATTGAAGAGTACTGGTCCCAGTACCGACCCTTGAGGGACTCCGCTAGACACAGGCCTCCAACTGGACTCTGACACATTGACCACCACTCTCTGGCTTCTTTCCTTCAGCCAGTTCACAATCCACCTCACTATTCGATCATCCAGACCACACTTCCTCAGTTTAGCTGCGAGGATGCTGTGGGAGACCGTGTCAAACGCTTTAATGAAATTAAGATAGACCACATCCACTGCTTTCCCATCATCAGTTTCGTTTCGTGCCACATCATTCTAAACATATAATGGCTATAAACTTATCTCCTTAGTAAGTTAACACTCAAGATACATACGACAAGGTTTGATGTATGCTCTAATGAAATGCAATGATCTTATTTTTGTGTCTTGTGACTGATTAATTTTCTTAACCTTAGTTTATTTTTGCTTTTTTCTAACTATTCTGAAGGACACTAGGTTGATGTCTGCCAAATAAGGTGCAGTGGCAACGTTCATTTGCAGTTGTCAATAACTGGATTACTCAAACTGTCAATTGAAATAGGGATGATTCCTTTTCAAAGGCTTGAAACTATAGTGTTTAAGGCACAAATTCTCCTTAGATATCCTATTTCTACATACAGATCTTTGCTCTATATTCATCACAACTTTTTTTTCCAGTGTTTAACAAATTATGAGAAAATTCTCTTTGTACTCAGAATTCTTTGCCTTACATACACCTGTCAGCTGTTGCAGGCTCCTTGATGACATAATAGATAACAAAACCTTGCTCATACTTGTGACGTTTTCCTTTTGTTTTGTTTTGTTTGTATTATTTCTACACGCTTTCACTAATTGTTACTTTCTGCATTTTTGTAGTTTGTTTACTTTTTCTTTTTCTTTTCATTGCCAAAGGTGATGAGTGGGGGAGTACTTGAGGGTTATCAAGCTTTGTTAGGACGTGGTTTGACACAGCACTGTGATTCCAGCACTACACGATTGCAAAGCACTAGGAAATCCAATCTTGTTAAACCTTGAGTTTCAGTATCTGAATATAAGAAGTATCCAAGTCACTTTAGCAGCACAAATGTCATTACTTCCAATCAAGTTTTATGTTTGTAATGGAATAACACTTCTGAAAACTACAGCTTGTATTAATGATGTGATACTGATTGTAACTGGTGATGGGTGAAAGCAAAGACAATCTGGGTACAGCTATCAGAGGTTAATTATTTTTTCATAGCAGGCTGAGTTTTACATATTTTCTCCATATCCATGTAGTCTTAACTATTGTAACACAATGAAGTATCTCACTATGGACAGGCCTCAGGAATACTTACTGTCCTTTCTTTTAACTTTGTGTGTAACACTAGGCATCTTTGCTTTACCTTTCATTTCTCTCTTGTCTGCCTTTATCTTCAATTCATACTGTGTAAATAAACTTTCGTTAGCTTACCTTTTTTAACTTTGAATTATTAATGGTTTCTTATTTCTCCTATCTTATTTTTGTTATTAGTCTTGATTTTTCTTCTTTTTTCTTCTTCCAGTTTTATATCATGACTTTTTTTTTCCAAAGGTGGACACTAGTTCTTTTAAAAAATGCATTTCTATGTTTTCTTTTCTCTGTTTCTTTTCTGCTCTTCTCTCTGTTTTTTTTTCTGTGGGGTGGGTTTTTTTTTAATTTCATCTGAATGACCTGTAAGTATTTAGGTGTATCCCTTCTACAACTGACATACTGGGTCTTCTGTTGTTTGGTTACATAACTTAATGCCCTTTCTGTGCAAGTCAATGGCTGTTTTAATAACAGTAGTAATTATTATTAGTCATAATTAAATAGTTTCTATTTTACTTGTTGACTAAAAGGGGAAAAAAGTCTTTTTTTTTATTTGCACAGTACAGATGACCTTGAAACAGAGTTAATAAGTCAATATGGATAAGGTACTGAAAGTCAGATATAACCTGAAAAGCACTTCTATTCTACACCCTGTGCAAACTGCAGATTTGTGAAGAGAAACCGAAACATCTTCATAGTTTAGAATCTTTTTAGACTTTTGCTTATGCATTGCAGTTGCCTCAGATACTCCTACGGACATTAAGAACCATATGGCTTTTGCTTTCTGTCTCTTCTTATTTAAATGTTCTTCCCATTAATTAAATCTGTGTCAAAAGGCCAGGACTTTATAAAGAAAAGTCTGGTTTCGGAGTGCCTTACTTTGGCCATTAGCACACAGAGCTTACTGCTGGGAAAGACTGATGCTCAAAAGACAGACGGAAATAGCACCTGCTTTCTCACGCTGGTTTATGTTTTCAGTCTTGATAAAAATGCAAGACAGCATATGCAGAAACTTTGCGGAAGCACTATTGACATGGTAATTCCTTTGTATTTGAATAATTTCTTTTCAGGTGCCTGAATGAATGGCAGACTAGTGGGAGGATTTGAGCAACTCCTCCTTTAAGTTAATAAGTGCCATATTTAGAATCTAACGGATTTCTTAGATCAAAGACCACCCCTTTAGACACTCAGAAATGAAAGGTGGGCTCACTGTTTGAAATCAAATTTGCATTCATCTGAATAACTTATGTTTAGATAGCATGATCTCAAATGGAATTTACCAAAACCTCAATTTTGCTTGATGAGAGGAAGTGGAATTGTAAAGTTTTCCTCACATTATTTCCACTCATGGTTAGTGACGAAACACAAAGCCGTACTGACACTTGCTGAACCTCAGTCAGATGCAAAATACTATTTTTAAATAACATTATGTCACAGGCCAACAAAAGCGTGCCAAAGAACCCCAGATCAAAGTTAACGTTCATGATATGAAAGAAATAAACGTAATCAAACTTAGTAGAATTAGTTGAGATTGGTGGATCAGAATTGACACTGTACTCTTCTGAATTTTTCTGATTGGTGCCATAACATCTTAATCTTTGTTCAAATTATTAAGACATTTAACTCTTGCAAACACTCTGTACCCAGGGCTTCTGCTGAATATTTGATGCATTTGAAAACTACAGCAGGAAATTTTCATATGTAAGCATGCTCATTGTCATTATGACAGGTTTCTTAAGGTTGGCCAGTGCTAACTGATAGAATAATACTCTGAACTGAAAGAAGTAGCTGGTGAAAATCTGTAGCTTCTAATATGCTGGGAGTCTGTCTCAGCATGCCGTCTTCTGTCAGTTTTAGTTCTGTTATGAAGGTATACTGGTGTGTAGCCTAAAATCTATTTGCAACATAACTTAAGCTAAATGATTGCACCAATACCAAGTAAGGATGTACAATGTACCAACTGGTCACTAGGCTGCAAGCCACCTAAGTCTAAGCCTTCATCTTTCTTTTTTATCTGTCAAGTAACTTCTCTTTCAACATTACTGTCTGTATTTAATATGGGATACAGTTTAAGACAGGAGTAAGGTGCATTTCATTTCACAGTATGTCATCTGTATGTGCTCCTGCTTGCATAGTTTACTGCGTATTCATTAAAGTTGTGCTGACCCAAACAAGAGAGAACATGATGCATCAGAACGTCTTGCTTGCCTCATTTCAAATCAAAAGCTAACTTTATTAACGCGGTTTCCCATACAAACAGTGAATCTGTCCATATCCATTAAAAGCTTGGCTAAGATTTCTAACAAACCATGTCTGAGTATGCTCATAGTTTTGCAAACATTTTGGCATCCGTGGCTAAGTGTTGTATTGGCAGTGAAATAATAAACTAGGCTCAGCTTTGCATTTTTTCAGTTTTGCTTATGGAAAGATTTTTGGTTTCCTACTTGTTGACGTTTATTACTCTGAAAAGTTATGTTATTTTTTCTAGGACTAAAGAATGGTATTTAGTCTGCATGGGGCTAAAACATGTTGAACTTGGCACATGTTCCCGAAAAGAGTGGATTCGTTTTTCTTGCATTCAAGTTATCCTCAATACAAAGAGAAAGAAAATGAATTGTCACTACTTTTTGATCATGTGGTTTGCTTTGAGTTTTGATTTTTGCTTATTTTAATTAAAAATAAAACATCCAAAATAACTCAAAAGTAAAACAGAAAGCTTAGTCAAACAAATCTGGGAACTTGTGTACCATAAAATATCCTTTGATAGACCAGTTATAAAAAAAAATCTAAAGAAAACCTGTAAAGATGCATGTGGGTAAACTGTATTGATTGCTAAAGGTGCTGAGTGTACCTGACGTGTTGGGATTGGGTTCCAAGTGTGAGAAAACTTAGAAAAGTCAACTCCTGTACCGACTGGAGAATTCAAAGTCTTAAAGTGCTAACAACCGTCCATTGCTGTCTGCTGGAAGAGAGGCCCATAGACTCTCTGGCTCAGCGGCATGACAGAGAAAGGAAATGATCCTGTTCTCACCCACCAAAGTGCATGGATGGTACATTACTGTTGTTGACAGGCATAACATAATAATAAGTAATAATAAAGTAGATGGTAAGATGTCTGTTCCTCTAGTTTCTTCCTAGTAGCAGGGAAATCAGCAAATCTTCCCAGCACAGAGATATAGCAGGCAGTGCCCACTAGAAGTGGGGAACTCTGTGTATATAAGGGTAAAAAACTCTTTTCTGCAGTCTCAGAAGCAAGAAGTAAGGAAAGATAATAGCCTACTGCATTTCATAATCCTATACTAAAAATCCATTTCTGAAACATATTATTTCCTAACTCAACTTGAGAGCCAGTACAGCTCAAGTTTTACAGTAATGTAGAAACTATTTAGTAGAAGTCCAACATGTGTTTAAAGATACAGAGGAAAAAAAGGATCAAACCTCCCGCTTTCTCCTAGTCACTCCAGTTAATTGTCTCAACTTTGAGGAAATCAAGGACTTTGAGTGATGCAGATAAACTTGTCTGGATTGCATGAAGAAAAAGTACAAAATATGAGAAAAAGATTGTTTGGGGGGTAATATCTCTAATGAAGACTATGAAGTTTGAAATAATATTTTAATGATCAGTGTTGTCTGATACTGGATTAGTAAAAAAACTCTCTCCAATGAATTTTTACATCCTTTGCCTTTGAAGGTGGGTTTATTCTACATTTAAGTTAAATCTGGGATTTTTTTTGATTTGTGTATGTCTCTGTATGTTTGGAATGTTCGACAAACAATCCTTTAGTTGTGGGATAACTACATTATGCCTTTTGTAATTAGATCTTCCACATTGTAAGGGGCCTGCTGGATACAGCATCAGTTAGCAAGCATATTATTAGCCAAGATGAATTATAGATGAAGATATGGGTTTGTGACTGTTGAGGTATTATGTAGGGGAGCTGTTTTTGGCTCTCTCCGTTTGTATGTATGAAAGAAAGGGATTAAATGCAAATATCAGAGCTAGTTCTTTACTTGTACGTTAATGTTTTGTGTTTTTCATTTCAGTTGTTCTCAAAAGCCAGTTGACTTATATTTATCAGGTCTGGCCAGAAAAAAAAACAAAACACGCACTCTTTTCCTAATGCTGATTGGACAGATTTCCTGAACTATAGTCTGAGGAAAAACACATTAACTGGAATAAATGTCTTATAAAAGTTTTAAATCCCAATATAGCTAATCAGTTCAAACAAGACATTTAAGCTGTAAATAGCTTTTAAAAGTAAACAGAGCTTTATACTAAGTGATAGCTACTATTACATTTTCTGCTTCTAAGTGTGAGAAAATTAATGTACCAAAGTGCTTACTATTTAAAGACATCTTACTCCAGACATTTTTAACAACAGAAATTTGCAGTGAGTAGACCACTGAAGTGTCTTGTCATTAAATTATGCACTGTACATTAGAAACAGATGTGCCACTGGAAACCTTGCATGACAGCACAGTCTTCAAGATTTGCCAATTAGGATACTGCTAAAACAGAAAACACATGAGTTACAGATTAGCTGGTCTACCTAAAAAAAAAAAAAGACAGAAAAGGAGCAATGGTCTTCTATTCTCCTATACAACACAAGTTTTATGAATTAACTAGTAGATACATTTTTCTTTTTTTTTTATCCTGCAAAACAATGAGAGTTATTTGATGGCAAGGACTGAAACATTTCCTGAGGTGTTTCTCAACTTCTAAATGATATAGTACTATACAATAGTAAGATGACATTTTTTTTTTTTTAAGATTAAGTCTTAAGAATGTACTGATCTGAATTTGGAGAGAAAAATTTAACAGAGGAAGAAATATAACAGGTGATAAAGTCATATTAGAACATTAGATATAAATTTGCATAACAGTGGTTTTGTGAGGAATGATTCAACTTCTGCTATGCTTTAACATCAAAATGCTGTAAAACAGTTCCTTTATGTATTTTACATCCTTAGTTTGTGGACTTTTTGTTTCATTTTAGTTAAATAATGAGATATATTTTTGTAATGCTGCGGGTTACAGTGTTTCTTATTTTATCTCTCAGAATCGTATATCTAAAAATTCAGAACATTTATATTTTAGAAATATAAATTTCTATTTTAAACAAACTGCTTTGTGCAACCTTATACTTCATGTTACTTCTTTATGAGACTTGAGGCTAAAATGTGTAACTTCTCTCTTGTAAACAAACAGTGATACCACCGGTTGCTTTTAAAAGAGGGTTAAAAGGGTAATAAGAAATCTAGCGTAGCTATGCCTTAGGTGCCTGATCCAATAGCTGTCGGAGTTCTCGATGTTCAGTAGATTTAGAAAGATAGATTATAAATAAACTTTATACAGGAAAGGAGTTTCACTCATTTTTTTTCAGTTTTTGATATTTGTACTTACACATATTACGATCATTTCTGCTCTTCAAAAGTTCTGATGTCATGGACTTCAGCCAAGGGGAAGAGTAAATGTTTCCTGAAGGAATGATGTTGGCACTGCTCAGCAGTGAATATTCTCTGGAGACTTGGTCAATTCTGTCAAGAAAAATTGACTTTCTGAGTGAAGATGGGTAAATCTTGCATCTAAAATTTTTGGTTTAAGATATATGACTTTTTTTAAACCCTATACAGTAATTTAAACTCTGGGCTATTTCCCTTCCTATGCTTTGTATTGCTGTCACCTCAATTTTAAGCACTTTCACCAATAGAGATATGGTTAAATGGAAATAAAGCTAATGGTAAAATCCAGCTTTTGAAGAGGAGATTAGTTATCTGTTTCCAACAAACATCAGCAATTCAGACAGCAAAACTGAGGGAAATAGAGAAAATGGGAACAAAGAGCACAAAAAATATATTCTCTTACAAAAATATGATGACACAGATGGTTTGGATGTGGGTTAATAAAAATAAGACAAGAATTTAAATTTCAGAATCATTCAAAAAATATGTTTATACCATTGATCCATGAGAATGAGACCAGATTTGCTGCTTACCGTTGCTGAGAATAATGTTTACTGGAACAGCTCATTTCAGGGAAATGTTATTTAATTCACATACTTTAAAGCAAAATGAGGATCAATGCACTTTATTAATTTCTTAATGACATTATGGACCAGCAATCAGTGGACTATATGTTCAGGATCAATATCAATAATATAACTGATCAACTTCAACACTAGACACTAGCAAAACATGAATAACATCTACAAATTTCTAAATGCTCTTCAAAGACTAATACCAATAAGTTCTCATTGTACACATATGGATGTACATATCCTCTTCTCTCACAGACTTTGGGGATCACAGGCACACCCCACTCCTGAGTGCATAGGTCTCCCTACCTGCACATCCTTCCTAGGGAAGTCATGGGTGCTCCAGCATTATTTGCACCTGAGGAACACCCTACATTCCACTGACCCATGTGCCAGGGAGAAGGTCTTCCATGCGGTCCCACATGCATATCCCACACTGTCAGCCACCTGTTGGGTGCAGGCTGCTCCCAATGTCCCATGGGAATGCTGCTGTGCCTCACCTGGGCAGAGGTCATAGTGCCATGGGGTGATATCCAACAGTGTGGGAACTGTTGCTCTTTCCAGTGCAATGTCTCTTACCATTACAAACTTTCATGCTTCTCTTATATTTTCTGGCTGACTACTCCATCCTCAATTCAGAAATCTGCTTCAAGTTCCCTAGTTACAGTTTAATTTGTCTGACCATCATAGTTCTCTTGTAATGCCCATTTTTGGACATATGCCCTCCAGAAAGTTTTGTGCATCTGATCCAGACACACTGTGCAGACTCACATCCTACCAAATTCTGTTTTCCAGATCACTTGCCGAGGATCGTCCATGGAGACACCCCCCCACGCATCCTGGCCGCTTCATTTTCACTCTAAAAGAGCCTTATGCAGAAGCTTTGAAAAGAGAATGAAGAGAATATTCAGTGCCTAATGGCAGTTAGGAACATTATCATCAGTTTCTCATCTATATTAACATTTTTAAACCATTTTAATTATAATAGAAGTACTTTAAAGTGAACAACATTTAGCCTTAAGGTTGTTTCAAGGCACCTTTTGTCTTGCAGCGCACTGTATGTTGGCTTCATCAAAAATTTAGCTTATTTAAAAAGCATTATAAATACTTGAGAAACTATAAATCTAATGGTATCCATTAAAAGTGATGGAAAATAAACACAAGGCTACACTGATACTGTCTCTCCATAATTACAGTCACCTAGTCTTACAGAAAGCCACCAACACTTGCTTTTATAATTCCTACTTTTCAAGAGCTGAAGTGTGGTATTCCACTAGCAGAAGCAGGGAGACATAAGAAGATTTCAAGACCTCACACTCTAAAAAATTGATCTAGAACTAAATTAGGGTAAAATCCTTGTCATGGCTGAGGAATAACAGGACAGTTAGGAGAGACTACAAGCTATTGTAGTTGTGTCTATTTGATGTGTTGATTCCTATTCCACACAGCATTGCAAATTCTGCCTTTAGTTATTACTGTATGAACACAGCAAATGTAATTATTTATGTACACATATTATCCTTCTCTTCTCATGTTTAGTTTTCCTGAGATTTTAAAAGTAACATCTGGTTTTCCTAACAGTTTCCTAAGCAATGTTCCTATACACTTTGTGTCTTTATAAAATTTTTATATGAGAAATCAGCAATTTTAGGAGAACAAAAAAATGAAAGAAACAATAAAACACACAATGAACTGTAAGTGGCAGATTTTGTTCCTGTAAAGCCTAATACCACAAGCCAGTGAGTATCTTCAAGGTTCTGTTTGTTTTTTTGTTGGTAGATTTTTTTTTTTAACCTACACTATGATTTATTTCTGAACAGGTCCTTGTCTGGACTCAGGTTTTGTCTGTTCTGGCAGGCCCAGTGATATCTGATTTGAAACAAAGTCAGTGTTTGATATAATCATTGTCAGCCTGTGATTAACAACATCCTTGTAGTAAACCGCCCACAATGAAAAATCCAATATTTTGCGATCTCAGCATGGAAAAATACTCAGTGCCATGAAGACTGTATAATTATGATTGGACTTTAAGTAACTATCAACAGATTATCCTCCTGCACACAAATATGTAATTGTTGTAGGTTCTTTCTGAATAAAATATGAGGGTTTTTTTAAGATAAGGTTTTTGTTTGTGGTTTAGCAGGAAGTCAAAGAGAAGTTTATTTTTATGAGCCAGGTCAGGTGTGGGTTTAGGCATAGTCAGCGCAGACCCTCAGGGTCTGTCTGGCTGTGTTGGTTCAGCTGCTCACAACCTAATGTATTCTTTTGATGAAAGATTAAAGAGGCACCTCATCCCTTTGTGGGTAAGTTACTAATGAAAGGTTTGATGCCATACAATCTAAACAGGAGTAGGGAAGAAAACAAACTCATTAAGAACACTGAGTTATCAGGCCTTTTTTTCGTAGCCTCATTAAGAGAGAAAGCCCCCATATTGACATGGATCCAGCCTTCTATGCTCAACAACGAAGCAAGCTTTAAGGTGGTCCTATGGCCCAGTAATAGTCATAGAACATGTATTATAATGTCCTGGTTTGGCCTAAACCAGGCCAATTTTCCTTTAAATGATTTTTACTTTCAGCTAAGTCTCCTCTAAGTAACTGCACTTTCTGAAACTAACTGCATGTTTTTGCAGACAGTGTCTGCTTCCAGGACTGATAACGCTCGAAGTTTGTAGTTATCACTGAGGCACCGGTAGGGATGTTGTGCAGAAAGGCTCTTGCTGTACTTGTTCTTGAGAGAAACCAAGGTCACTGCTGAATTCCTCACTGCTTATGAGTGAAGAGTTGAAGGGGGGTCGCAGCTGCAGGGAGGAGCGGACAGGGCAGGTGACCCAAAATTGACCAGCGAAGGTATTCCATCCCATACACGTCATTCTCAGTATAAAGCGGGGGGGGGATCACGAGGGTCTTGCTCTCTTTCTGCTATAGCCGGTGTACAGGGAAGACTCCGTCTGTTTTCCTGCTGCCCCCGATCCCGATCCGTGCATTCCTGAATCCAGCTCTCGACCGTCGCTAGGCCCAGCCTGGGCCTTCCCGGAGCCTGCCCTGCAGTGCCGGTGGTGACGTAGCCGACTTCAGGGGAGCTCAATCTTGGTTTTGTATATATATTTGAATATATTTGATTATTTCTATTATTGTTATTATACTCTTTTTCATTATTATAGTTTATTAAAACTGTTTTAACTTTCCAACCCGGAAGTCTCTCTCCCTTTTCCCTTTCCCTTTCCCTTTGGTGGGGGGGGAAGGGAATAACAGAGAGCATCTGCCACAGGTTTAATAGCCGGCCCAGCTTTAAACCGTGACAATAAAGAAAACAGTTCTACCGCAGACACCTTCTGAGCTGTGGGCCAGTGTATGTGATGACTTGGAGAGCCATGAAGAAAAAAAGCATTGATGAATACACTAATGAATCTGTTAAGTCAAAATCTAGGAAGCCGTGATTTGGAAAGAGATTGAAGAAAAAAAGTGCTATCCCTGAATTAGAGGTTTACCTTTCAGAAAGAAACATCACTGGCATATTGGCTGAGTCATGCCTCGATATATGGCACAAAACATTTGTCAGTCCATTTATCCATCCTTATGAGTAATAAAACTGAAATCTACACATTAGCTTTATTTATTAAAAAATATATTGTTTGGCTTCAAAAATATGTGGAAGTAATGGTTTCTCGAGAAAGTGCTATATTTACTTACCTGTTTAAAGCTGAATTTAGAATATGATCTGTAATGACCTTTGTTTCACCATTTCCAAGTATTTGAATCATTTACAAATCCTCAGGTAGCTGTGACAGATGATAAACCTCTAACTCCTTTTTTTCTGCTGCTCTAGAAATAGAATATATTATGTTAACGGTCCAGACTTTCATGTACTATCCTTAGTCTCAATGGTAGCAAGTTTTTTTGAAGGTTTTTGATTTTGGAATCATTTAACCTTGATTTGCATTTTTTGGCTAAGGTGAAACATCAGTCACCACTTATAATACACATTTTAATACTAGGATTTGCAACTTTCAGTTTGAAAAGGCTCTTGAAAAGAGGGCAGATTTTTGCAAAAAGTGAAATTACACAATTCTCTATTATTCTGATACCTTGCATAGGCAGAATTGTAGAGAGATAACTTTACAAAAATATCATCAAATGATCATTACACAAAAGTTTGACATAACAGAAACACAATATATGATGTTGATTAGTCGATTGGCTTCTCGCTTTTTTTATTATATCACCAGTTTCGTGTTGTCAGCTTTAGGTGATTGTAGAGATGACAAATAGGATAGAGCATTTATATTCTTTTGTTTTTTTTTTTTAAAAAAAGAGTAATATTCAAGATGCAGAAGATTAAATGCAAAGTAACCATTTTGCATACGGTCTCTAAGCAGATATGCGATCATCTCAACCAGTTTCCATCTCATATAGGTTAAAAAATTGAAGAAAAGTAATCATATTCTGTATTAGAACAAAAGAATTGCACCACCGTATTTAGTATAAACAAGCTCTAATAGTAATTGCTAATTTAAAGGTTCATTATCAAGTATCAGTGCTGATATTGTAAGCTTCAACCTTCTATCATCTAGTGAAAAGATACAACAGATGAAATCTTGAAACAAAGTACTAAAAGATCTCTAGTATATGTATAAGTAACAAAATTCTTGTTTCTAATCTACACTAGACTGAAACATCAGCACTTCAGTGTTCACTGCAAAGGCAATGGGAGGGGATAAAAAACGGATTATTTGGGAAAAAATATTTTTTGGATTTCACTATTGGATTTTCTTCTGATTTGTACTGGAAATGAAATTTCAGACAAAAGTAGCAGAGTCTCAGGCTTACAGGAGTATGTCTGATGAACTGCTTCATGGCCTTAATTGAAGGAGGAATGTGTTCCCCAGCAGCCTGCTGGGACTGTTGACTAGCAGAAACAAAAACCTAAAGATATTATGCCCAAATCATGTTAAAATCAGGTACTTATCCACAGGGCTGGGGCTAGGAGTGGTGGCTGTGGCCTCACCTGTGAGAGCTGTTTTCTGATTGCGTAGTGCCATGTGAGGAAGATGGAAGAAGAGATGAGCAGGCTTTGTTGAATTAAGGATGACTGGTTTCAAAGAGTTTCTGCTGAGGAAATGGCCTCAAGTCTTCAGAGGTATGAAAGGTTGTATGGCCAAGGCAAAGCAGTTGAGGAAGTGGACAGCAGCTCTCACAAGGGTGTAACCTGGAAACTGCTAACTTCTGGCAGCAGCAGAAAGGTGGAGGAAGGTTTATGCCAAGCCCTTGGTATCAAAGGTAGATGAACAAGTTCTGCTAAGGGAATGCTCCAAGGAGAGCACTAGGAGAATTACAGAGACTGCCAAGGCTCATTCAGATTAGTTTCTGTTGTTTCTCATCCACATGAGTGACATAGCTAGAGGGGGCACTGAGCAGACCATAGATGACTACGTAGCTTTGGGTTCAGGGTTTAGGAAGATAGCAGTCCAGATAATGTTCCTCTCAGTTCTTCAGGTCAAGCAGCTGATTAGCAGAAGACAGATCCAGCAGACTAATGCCTGTCTGTTTAGCTGGTATTTCTAGCAAGGCTGGCTTCTTCGAGTATGGTTTGAAAAAAGTTTGCTATAGAGAGACTCCATGTGGCAAAGAGAGAGAAAAAAGTCTGTGAACAAGCTTGCTAATCCCGTGAGAAGGGCTTTAAATTAGGTTCATCAGGGAACAGGGACAAGCAAAGAAAATACAGGGAGGAGGGCTGCAAGAGAGGCTTGCTGCTCAGAAAGGAGGATATTCAAAGACTTATGTCAAGAATCTGTAGACTGATGTAAGAAACTGAGGCAACAAACCCAAAGAATTGGAAGTCCACATGAAGTGTTAGTGCTGTAGAGTGAACAGAATCACAAAGACTTGGTGGGAAAGCACACATGACTCTCATGGAAGGCTACAGGTGGTTCAGAAAGTATAGATGTGGAAGGTGAGGAAGGGGCATTGCACTATGTGTAGGAGCTGTTTAACTGCCCAGAGCTCCAGGAAGCTGCACATGTTGTCAGCAATCTCTGGACCAAGATCATGGTGGAAAGCTGCACTAATGATGATGTGTTGGGAACCTGTTACAGGCTCTTCCAAGAGGAACAAAAGGATATGGCTTCTTGCAGGCAACTAGTAGAAGTCTCCTGTTAGCAAGGTCTGACCCTTATGAGGGTTTTCAATCTACCAGACATCTCTGAAGAAGACAGCATGAGTTCAGGCACCCCAAGAATTTTCTGAGCTGTATTTTGAGGCAGATTCCTAAGGCAAACATAAAGGGTCAAACACAGACAATGTTCTACTTAACTCCTGCAGACAACCAATGAAGAGGTGGTGCTAAATGAAGTCACATAGTTTTGGCTACAAAGAAACAAGAGATTACTGAGTTTAGCCTCTGGAGGTAGAATGTGAAGAGCCAGTAGAGTTAAGAAACTGATATCCTGGAGGGCATAGCTTACTTTGGGAAGAGGTCCAGTGGGACAGTAGTAAGGGTAGGCAAAGTTCGATTTACTGGTGTGCAGGTTTTGATTCTTTTCTAGTGATTCTAATAAGTTTTATGTTGGCTGTTACAAGTAGATAACTTGTGAGGTGTTACCAACAAAGCTTACAACAAAGTCCTTGCTTCCATCTCTCAATCTTTTCCTTTTCTAACCCTAGTTTTCTTGCTTCTTCTATACCATATCTATTTTTTTTCACTTCCTTCACACACCTCTCTCCTTTTCCCTTACCTTTTCAAGTTTTCAATTATTTAAACATTGTTTAACAGTAATACTGTTCTTGCTAGTAGCCCACTTAAATCTTTGCTCTATTTAATCTTTGCAGAGGTGGGAATAGTCATCAAATATTTCAAGGAATGAGAAGCAGAAACAGATCATGAGGGCTTACTGGATTGGTAGCAGAATCAATTGCAGAACACTCAGAAATCAATAGTGTCCGGATGTATGAAACTTGGGAAGAAGGGGAAAGAATAGGAGAAAGAATTACATGCCTTCCCTCATTGTGGAATACCTGAAATCCTAGTGAATTGCATTCAACAGCAATTCACAGTAATGAAAGATCACGACTTCTGCTATATTTTAATTAATCAAGTGTGAAAGTGCTAATGAGAAAGCACTGCCAGCCTCAGGAACAACTTAAATAGGAAGTCTGCCGTAATCTTACTAGTAGTTTCTTAAAGTCATATAGCTTTATAGAAGATGTATCTTTTGTAATAAAAATAAGAAATATACATATGAAAGACATTTACAGCTGATCTTAGCTTTAGAGAAGAGAAAATAAGTTGGTCCCATGAGAAAAAATGAAATAAATGTACAGCCAGGCACAACATAATATTTTATTGTTATTGAACTCTTCAAGAATGATCTCACACGCAAATTTTAAGACTGATTTATTTGCTTACCTGAAGAATAACATAGAAAGTTTGTAAGTGAAAATATTTTTAAATAACATCTAACTGTATTTGATAACTGAATAAGAAAAGAAGACTTATATTCCTTGCCTCTCATCTTAGCAGATGAATCTGTATGAAGATATGGTTATATTCCTAGGAGATGTTTTCCCAGTTTCCAGTTGGAAATGGAGAGTTTCTTTTTCCATTAACATTAGATCTATTTAGAGGAAAATAAGAAATGAGGGGAAGTAGAGGTCACAAGCAGAATATTAGTATACTATTAATAGTATAGTACTCTTGGCCTTCCTTTTTGCTTCTTTCTCTAACTGGGTGCTGTTCTGAAGCACAGATGTGATGATCCATCTCTAGAATAGCAAGAAGCAAGAACCTGGACTCTTGCTTCTTTCTGGCTGGAAAATACAAACAGGTTGCAGGTTTGACTGGGCTGCTTCAACAGAAGATGCAGGCTGAATCTGTCTGCTGGTTACATTACAGTCAACTTCATACTCTGGCTTCATTGAACAGGGAAGAAGAATGATGGCACTTTATGGAAACAGGACTTGAGAAAAGATTTGAGAGAAGAAAATGTATGTGCTAGATGACAAAAAGAAGGAAGTGAACCTGAGAAACTGTCATATGGATAAAAGAGCAACAGAATATTTCTGGTAGAGGGCTGGAGGAAGGCATACTAATTTTCAGTAATATTAGGGTGCTGTTGCCAGATTTGATCATCGTGAAGGGATAAGAGGCCCCCTTTGCAAACTTGATAATAAGGCGAAATTTTTATTTATGTTTTTGAGTATAGACTTTCTAGACTTGCAGAAAGTTGCGTGTGTGAGCACGTGTGCCAAGAAGTCGGCTTTGTTATATGTTAAATGCATGAGATATGAGGATGCTCTGCTTTCTTTTAGTGTGACCAGAAATAAGAATCCTTTACTATCAAAAAATTGATATAATTAATCATTCCTTCCTAGTGCATTTCAATACCACCTCTTGGCTTCAACCTCAGCTATAGACAGACCTTGAACTACTTAGCAGTCTCAGATGGAAGGATGATGTAGAATTCACGAAGACAGAAGGACTTTTTTGTTGAAGAATTTATTCTTATTGAATGATCTTTCCCCCAGCACTTTTGCTTCCAGGTAGACTACAGAGAATCCACTGGTGACAGAATAACATGCCCTTTGGTCTAATATGCATTATGGATGGGTAGTTTCAGGACTACAACTATGCTCTGTGCAAGCTTTCTGTAGCAAAGAATACCACAGATAAAGAAGGATGAGGCAAGAATGAAGTTGGAGGATTCTCTGCTCCATTTCTCCTTACCTTGTAGCCATTACCTACCACAGATTCATACTTTTTTCACTCCAGTGGTCTTTCTGTTATGAGCTCACATGTGCCTAACTGGCCTGTAGAAGACTATTTCCTGAGATAATGAATGACAAAGCTTAAACCCCACAATTATTCAATCCACAATACCTGAATAGAATTTTGAGTTTTTCACTTATAGAACCTATATAAACATCATTGTTTACTTTGAAACAGCTGCTTGTTAAATTTTCTCTGATAAAATGGTCTCTTCTGGGTTGTTTCAGTGTCATCAAGTTTCTGATAGTAAGATATTACTATTATTTGAATTTCTGGGGGAATGTGAAAACAAAGACTTTAAATGTTTTATTTCTAAATGAACGTATTTGGACTTTTTATTCGTACAAAGCACTAATGATATAGAACTTACTTACACTTCTGAGAGTTTTAATTGCTAAAATTTTGACTAATTATAATTTCTAAAATTCCTTATCAGAGAGAGGTACTTCTAGGAATCTAAACAAGCCTAGTGCTGCCAAATGATATCCTCCCCTGTTCTCTACTCTTTCTGAGACAGGCCGTACTTTTGCTAGAGAATGCAGAGATCTGGATTTCATTGTCAAGGAATGCCCTGGAAGGTAAGTTTTTCCACTTGATAGAGATAAATGTTTGGTTTTCAAGGTCTCTCTATTATAATTCACAAACTATTATTTTCCAAATGTGGAACGGAAGGAGCAGCAAAAATATTTAAAATGTATGTTCTGAGGGATAGGTGAGTAGGCAATGTATCATAAATCTTAAATATGCATACAGTTAGCAGGTGTCCACATCTTGGAGAATCTTGACACAGTTCGCTTTCTATGTTTTATTTTTTCTTTATTATCTCACACTTCCAAGAAAGAAGCACCTATTAGAATACAAACGAGGGAAAGATGATGAAATGAGGGCTTCGCATCAATATGATACAGACTTACTCAGCCATGGGTCACTTGTACGGATAGCCAACAACGGTACACACCTGAAGTCACTTCTCTCTGATGACTGGTAGGTGGAATACATGAGTGAACTAAGAGATTTTTGATTCTTAAGGATGTGTGCCCACTGCTTACTTCCCAACCTTCTTGACAGATGCAACAAAGGCCAAGATTGAAAGGTGACTGTTTAGCAGTAGTCTATAAGGAGTTGGAAGTCCTTAGACTTTGGGTAATGTAGCTTGCCTCTTTTAGATATTTTGATGGAGAGATGACTATAAGACTGGAGCTCAGCAACTGACATGTTTGTCAAGTTAATGAAAAAATAAAAGCCAGTTACGATTGATCCATAATTATTAGTAGGACTCCCTATGAACATTTCCTGAGGTTCCTAACAGGAGACAGGGTAGTTTTATAAATATGATGTTCCAGTGAGCAACAAAATGGACATAGAATATCCAATACACTGAATGATGGTCTGTGGGATGTACTAACCTAAATGAGATAGTAAACTAAACAGGATATACAGCTCCCACCTCAGCTAAACGTATATCTGATGTCCTGGTCAGGAACTCGTGATTAGTCATTTTGTTTACTTATAAATGATAACAGATAGATTAGACCTCAAAGGAGAGAGTAATAGCCAGATGTTAATTCTCTTTCCCCTATTTCCCCCTACTCCCTCTTCCACCCAGGGGAACTATTTCTTTTAACTACTGTACAGAAGTTGGGGGCAGATTGCCAAAAAAGATGACAAACGATCATCAAAATATCTCCAAAGCCATCTGAGTGGATTCTGAGCAAGGATCTAAGGCTACATTCTCCAATGGTTCATAATAGTTGTAGCAAAATTTTTGCTTTTTCTGTTTAAATGCAATAGTTGTACTTCTTTTCTTGGAAAAAAACATCATTTTGAAATTCTTTTAAATAAAGGGATTTTGGAGGGTTAAATTCTTTTATGTGAGCAGTTGTTAGAAATCTGTGTGAAACTAGAATACAGACAAGAACTTAAATTCAAACCATCTTGTTTGGATGCCTGCAGTCAAAACCAAAGCTTTAAATCAATCTAAATGTGTAATAGTTCTCAAAATTCTATTTCCAAAAGTGTATCCAACTTGTTGCTATAAAAATAATATATGTTTTTTTTCATACTTGTTAGTTTCTGCCAGCTCTCTTCAGCTAAAGTGCCAGGATTAATTCTTCCTCTACCATTGCTTCATTTCAAAACTTTTTCAAACACTGTGTTTTGTTGTTGTTGTGAAGCTGGCTAGGCCACACACTCATCTCAAAAAAAGGGAAACATTGTCTCCTACCTCCACAATGATTTCAGGCATAGAAGTTTGTAGTGCTAAGATTACTCAAATGCTTTTGACTGTCCTCTATGACAGTGATGAGGTGACTTTGAAAGCCAATGGGTACAACTCTTCTGATTTTAGAGGGAAAGAAACTAATTCATTTCCTGTTCTTTAGTTTAACTATTAGGTTATGAAGATGTTTCTCTGAAGTATTGGCCTTCACTGCATGAGGTCCCATAAGGATCATTAAGTCTAACTCCCAGCTCCTCGCAGGACTACCTAAAACTAAACCATATGACTAAGAGCATTGCCCAGATGCTCCTTGAACTCAGACAGGCTTCTCAGTCTTCTCCAAGCTGAACAAACTAAGTCACATCAGCCATTTCTTGTAAGTCTCGCCCTCGAGGCCTTTCACCATCTTGGTCTCACTCCTCTGCACACACTCTAATAGTTTATTGTCCTTCTTATACTGAGGCACCCAAAACTGCACACAGTACTCTAGGTGGGGCTGCACCAGTGCAGTGTACATTGGGACACTCATCTCCCTCAACCAGCTAGCTATGCTGTGCTTGATGCACCCCAGGACATGATTGGCCCTTTTGGTTGTCAGAGCATGATGTTGACTCATGTTCAACTTGCCATCAACTCAAAACCCCAGATGTGTCTCCGCAATCCTGCTCTTCAGCCTCCCATGCCCCAGTTTGTACATATAACCAGGATTACCCTGTCCCAGGTGGAGAATCTAGCACTTGATCTTGATAAATTTCGTATGATTGGTGATTGCCCAGCTCTCCAGCCTATTCAGATCTCTCTGTAAGGCCTCTCTACTATCGAGGGAGTCCACAGCTCCTCCCAGTTTGGTATCATTGGCAGCCTTACTTAATGTACATTCAGTTCCTGTGTCCAGACCATTTAGAAAAACGTTAAAGAGCACCCACCCTCAAATTGAGCCCTGGGCTCAACTTGAGTCTATTAAATGATTTATTATCAAATAGTATGCACTTCCAGACATTTACATATATAGCAGCAAGCCCAACTATATAGTTCAGTCTAAGGTGTGCATAAAAGATATATAGGGATTGAAACATTACGACTATTTATGTGGATAATGAATTCAGCTTTTTCAAGATCTGAATAAAAGTGGACTGAATTAGTTCTTTAAGCATACCTGATTTATTAATAGATCTATTAATTGATAATGTCCCCCAAATATTTTAAATTTGGATACATTAATAGCCAATAACAATAATACTGGTTTGCACATTGCAGTAGGAGGTAAGGAAAATGAAAAGTAGGGTTGTTAAAGAACATTAAAAAGGGATAGTAATTCTAATATATTTTCTCAGCTTACTTTCTTTTGCAGCTTGTGACTAGTGAATGTCATCAACTGCAATAAACTCTATCAGTTAAAGGATTTTTTATTTGTCCTTCTTTCATGAATCATTTGCTTACCTAACATGTATTTTTCTTCCAAATAGTCTGTTCATTTCAGATTTCTGCTGCTATGCATGTCAAAGATAGAGGAGTAGATTTCTTTCGAAAAACTGGGCATTTCTAAGTTTTCTTTCTCTTTTACTCTTATCCCCAAAGTTCAGACTTCCTAAACTTTAAAAAAGCATGGTGCATTAAAATCTCCTTTGGTCTTTTACTGTTTCTTCATGTAGTTCAACCATTACTTTTCTGAATGTCTATTCAGCAACTCCTTTATTATACCTATATGTAAGGAGCTCCTAAACATAAACATATGTCTGTGTGCAGTACATCTGATGTGTCTTGACACACTGTCTGTACTCAGCATTTCCAGAAATTTTGAACAAGTATCCAAAGCTTTTAATTTTCATTGGGACAAGATTTTCCAACAGAGAAATAACTGTGGGAAACCGCATTGTTTCATTATATATATAAGGAGACCTTATAGCAGCCTTCCAGTACCTGAAAGGGGCCTACAGAAAAGCTGGAGAGAGACTTTTTACAAGGGCATGTAGTGATAGGACGAGGGGTAACAGTTTTAAACTGAAAGAGGGTAGATTTAGATTAGATATGAGGAAGAAATTCTTTCCTGTGAGGGTGGTGAGACACTGGAACAGGTTACCCAGAGAAGTTTTGGATGCCCCCTCCCTGGCAGTGTTTAAGGCCAGATTGGATGAGGCTTTGAACAACCTGGTCTAGTGGAAAGGTGTCCCTGCCCGTGGCAGGCGGATTGGAACTGGATGATCTTTAAAGTCCCTTCCAACCGAAACCATTCCATGATTCTAAGACTGCTCTTGGTCCAGGGATTTTCAGTTCCTGATGGACTATGTCGACTATAACAATCAATTAGAATGCATCTTCTGGGTTTGTTTCATCTAAAATTCAGTTCATATGTTCCAGGAGTGCTCTGTGATATGAACCAAACCATGATAAATGGGCACAATTGGAATATTTGCTGCAAGATCACCCTCCTGATCCAAAGAAAAATCTAATGTAGATACACCCATAAACTGTTGGTTATGGTTGTCTGATTTCCTATTTCTTGCAAATCTTTTCCAAATAACTGTTCTCCTTTGCATATCTTTAGTTTCTCTTTCTACAATTATTTATGATTTTGTTTTGTAGAAAATTTTGAATTAAGTTTACATGAAATGTGATGAGTTAAGTTATCTTGAGAGGTTTTTAGAGTTTGGTTGAAAAAAAAATACTAATTTTATCCCTTTTGTTCTTGGTATAATGTTATTTTCGTTGTAAAAATATCATGTGGCAGAGTGTCCTGGTTTGGCCCAAACCAGGCCAATTAGTCTTAGAGAAACCAAGGTCACTGCTAAATTCCTCACTGCTTATGAGTGAAGAGCCGAAGGGGGCTCGCACCTGCAGGGAGGAGCAGACAGGGCAGGTGACCCAAGATTGACCAATGAGGTATTCCATCCCATACATGTCATTCTCACTTTCCTATTTATCACTAACCCACTGCCTCCTGGAGGTGGGGCCCAGGAGGGAGGGGCCTTCCTGTCTCCCACTGATTGGTACCAGCTTTGCCAGTTTCCAGTTAAAAGCCTGCAGGTGTGATGGCAGGGAGCTATTGCATTTTGCCCTCTGCCCGTGCTGGGTGGAGCTACTGCATTTTGCCCTCTGCCCGTGCTGGGTGGAGCTACTGCATTTTCCCCTCTGCCCGTGCTGGGGAGAGCTACTGCATTTTCCCCTCTGCCCGTGCTGGGGGAGCAACTTTGCCTGAGGAGGATTTCCAAGCTCTCAATCTTGGCTTTGTATATATTTGTATATATTTGATTATTTCTATTATTATTGTTATTATACTCTTTTTCATTATTATAGTTTATTAAAACTGTTTTAACTTTCCAACCCATAAGTCTCTCTCCCTTTTCCCTTTCCCTTGGGGCGGGGGAAGAGGGTTAACAGAGAGCATCTGCCACCTGGTTAATAGCCGGCCCAGCTTTAAACCGTGACACAGAGGGATTTAGGAGCAATAAGAAACGTTTTTTGTTTTTTTTTTTTTTTTTTAGCTTTTATAGAGGAAGAAAGGACAGATTTTTACCTATATGTCAAGGAAAAAGGAGTCTGGATAGTCACATTATTTCTTTGTATGAGTGACAGAAGAAACAATAGTGGTGTTGACAGAAATTGGGCAAAGAAAAATGAGTCAAAAGGTAAACTATGGAGCCTAGTTAGCGATGAGTAAAAACAGTCACAGAATACATGATGTTCAGTCAGTAGCAGCATACAGGAGACCATCTTTTTGGAATCTCTGTGTCTCTGAACAGAGTAAAAGCAAAATGACATCACGAAACAATGGACAGATGGCTTTTATGAACCGGAGAATAAATTTGACACATAATGCTTTTGAAGAACACTGTATAGAATAAGCCAGACTGGAATATTTTTTAGATTAATTGTTGTGACTGTGATCTTCCACTACGGTTATAAATACTCTTCATATAATTTTGAGTTGTGTGTTTCCCTTTTGAACTTTCCTTTTGACAATCAGACATGATACTTAGATGCAATTTAGACAGCTTACGCTTAATGAAATGTAGCACACTTTTTCTGGGTCTGGCAAGTTTTGTATTGCACATCCTGTATGTTATGTTTCAAGGCATCTGTGTAAAAATAAAAAATAAGCAAGAGAGCTTGTGGATTTTTCTTGCCATTAAACCATAATCTTATGCATTGCTGAAAATAGCTTTTAAAGATCTTTATAATCTGTTACCTCGGTTTCCTTTTCCATTGATTTAGTCTAAAATATTTTTCCAAACATTTCCAAATGTTGACATGCACCTATAGTCATACACATCATATCCTTAGAAAGTAAATTAAAGGTGTTTAATAGTTGACATATGTAATGCCGCTTTGGACATTTTGGGTCTCTTTAGGTTGTTGTTACCTGTTGATCACAGCTTGTGCATACTGGATACAACCTCAACATTTTAAAAGAAACTGTAGTTAAATTTCCAAACTGAGTTAAGGGAATAGCCTTCTTTTCTTTCTCCTACCATGTACACTCTTCTACTAGAACTGAAACATAGAAAGACACTTGCCACTTAGGATTCCATAAATGCAAACTGAAAAACTCTTAAAAATCTGAAAAATTAAACCCCAAAAATTTCAGTTTATTTTTGCATTAATTCTGTGATTTTTGGAAACCTGTCACAGAATTATGTCTAGAATAAAAAAAAAAAAAGAAAAAAGCTATAAAGTCCTTTAATGGAATTTAAATGCAAGTGAGATTAAAATAATTTTTGTTAGACATCCAGATTAACATTGGATGGATATTATTCCTTGTTTGCCTGCTTAACTGGGAACAGATTTTTCAGTATTTCTCCTTTTCCAGAGACATCTTTATGCTAGTGGGGATAGAACTTCTTTTTTTGTGTGTGTTTGTGTTTCATTTTTGTATGCATCATCACATTGTTTAATGAAATGAATAAATGAAGGGGCTCTTTATTTTTTTACATACTGATATATATGGTTTATAGTTTGTATGCTTTTAATTTAGTAGGACAGTACTTTCCATTAAAAGATGACTCTCGTTACAAGGAATGTTGCTACAGAACTGCATGCATTAAGTTTAATTCTTACTCAATTTAAAAGAAATACTTTGGAAACAAATGCATCAAAGCACAGGAAAGTGTTTAGTAGGCGTTCTGGTTTTTAAACAGATGAGCAAATTGATGTGCTGAGTGGGGCCTCTGGGGCAAATAAAATAATCAAATCATCTTAAATGGGGTTGCAGAATCTGTGTAAATGACCCTGCTGATCCATCTGCAGCTTTCCAGCTTTTCTTTAATGACCACTTGTCCTTTTCCTGCTACTGAAGAAATTACCCATTTTTTTCTTCTAAAGCTGACCAGTTAAATGGAAAAACTGGTTCATTCTTTCTCTGGATACTGGATACAAAATACATGTCGCTACCATAGAAAGAAATAGTCCCTTCTAAGGAATGCTCTTCACAGAACAAATTTCCTATTAGTTAGCAAATTGTATTCTTAGTGTTCAATTCAAATCCTATATTGGTCTTCTATTGCCAACATCTTGCTTACATTACTTTCAGCTTTAGGAATGGAGTTTGATGGTCTCGGTCTGATTCTTACTGAACAGTTTGCATGTAGCAAGAAAACTTCTTAGCAGATGTTACTGATTTTCAAATGTGTAGAAAACCTTGGTCAAGGTAAAAAGAGCTGAAAGGACAAAAATGAACTATCCATTCACTCTCCAAAGTACTATCTTCTAAGAAAATGCAGTAAGTTTCTCATGAGATTCAATGAGGTTTTTGGCTAATGTGTCAATTACCTTGTCAAGTTACGTTTCTATCATAAGAAAACGAATGACTGTTTAGCACTCTGTTAAGTTCTATACACATGTAGAAGGCAAGAAAAAGCACAGTGATTACTTTTTTCTAAAATCCAAGGGAAAAAAGATCTAAATTTTTAATCATTCTGCTCTTTAAACCTTACTTATCTTTCTTTAAATACCTACATATCTGTACCTGGAGTAAATCATTACTTGTAGACTTAGTCCTTGATTTTGCAAGTAATTCAGAAAATCAGCACCCTGGACCCATGAGAAAATTTGTTAACTTCAATGGAGGCTTTTAAGGGAACATTACTAGAACAATATGGAATCCATGCCTCCATGGATTGTAATGTTAGGTCCTTTAGCCTAAACTTCTTTTACAAGATAAATTTTCTTTCTTTCCTTTTCATCTCTCCTGAAAATGTTTTGTTTTTTTGGTTTTGGTTTTGTTTTTTTTTAATTGCATAGGACATATTTCAGGATTTTAATTTGTCGATATTTTATAACTACAAGGAAATATTTTCTTTCTTAATATAAATTTTCTCATTGTGCTTTGAATTTTAAAGCTGCCATATAATGGCATATTACTGCTCATGACACTAAGTAGTAGGTTTATGTTTTGTTTTGTTTTTAACCTAGAAACAAACATTAAATCTAGATTATTAATTCTAAAAAGAACAGAAAAGTAGCCTTCCGCAGGCAAAGGAGTATAAATTCTCGAGTATGCTGTGGACTTAGTGATATTTTGAAAAATAAGCAGTTTACTCAGCAGTTCATAAGGACATAGATGACTGAAAATTAACAATGTTGTTAAATACATAATTTTATGAGTTAAATATAGCTTAAAGAGCTATAATTCTCACTCCTGGCCAAATATCTAATTCGGGGTCAAGAGGCATGTTATTAGACCCCTTGGAACTTCAAATTTTATAAGTTACACGATTTCTGACTCCTTAGTCTCAAGACATCAATCTCTCGGTTACCAGCCTTTTAAACTTGGTGGCATGGTTTTAACCTTTCGTCAGTTGCACTATACTCAGTCATAATTGTCCGACCCAGTTGGACAGAAAAAGAAGGTCTGTCTGACTGTTCTGTCAGGCAGAGTTTCCCAGCTGGTCTGTCTATAGCTGGTCTCTGCTAGATCTCCAAGTAATTAGCAATTTGGCCCTGGTGAAAGGCTTTTAAATGGGAGGAGGTGCCTGAACCAGACAGCAAACCACTGGCCCTTTCCCATTGTTAAGCCTAATAAATATAATATGGTATATGGCACATACATGTTCCTTAATTCCTTAATGTTCAGCTTTTATCCTACCTGATTCTTACGGGAGATTTCTTTCAGAGAGCTGACCAAGGTCCTGACAGATGTTAATGACAGAAGTGACAGAGCTAGGTATTTTGGCTGCTTATTTCTTAGAAAACAAACAAACGAACAAACAAGCCAACCTCAAAAAACCAAACCAAACCAAGCCAACCAATAAACAACAAAACCAAAACAAACAAAAAACCCCTGACAACCCCAAAGCAACCACTCTTTTTCTTTCTTCATAGATTTTGAGTGGATGTGCAAAGAAAACTTAATATGCATAGTTGTTCTATGTAATCCACACTTTGAGTTAAAAGTTTAGGCTTCCTTTGTGATTAGTGGAAAGAGCAAACAGGACTGTAATTCTGATGCTTTAAAACAGTGATAGTTCATCTCTCTCACATTTTGTGAATATATTTTCAGTAAAGGTGCAAGTTCCGTAACATGCGAATGCTACTTTCCTGAAGTCACTTTCTGGAGAACAGTTAAAAGTAGTTTATGAATGCTCAAGCATCTATGGATTGTACCATGAACATTTTTACCTTAAGGATAAAAGGCAAGGTTTGTAGGGACAGTTTATAGCTTTTATCTGATTGCATCATTATATTGCTGGAAAACCAACATGCTTTAAGCATGTTAAGCTCATCTTCAGGGGAGAATTATGCACCAAAAATAGGATCTGAAAAAGTAAATTTAGTATGAACAAGTAAATGGAAATGTTGAGGAAAAGGATGTGTTTGAAAGAATTCAGGTGCCCAGAATGATTTTTTTTCCTATCCACAGCAGAAATTCACAAATCTAAAAATTGTGTTTAATTTTTAATTTTTATTTTATATTACACTTTATTTTATTTTATATCATGTGAGTATACTTCTACCATAAACATAGTAGCACAATGGTGAAAATATTCACTAAGGACATGGAAACAAGTGATTAAAAGTGCAGGTGGCAATTGCAATGGGAGTTGAGGCTTTAACATCCTGGATGCGTATTCTCTCTTCCAGTATACTTAAAAATGCAGATATTTCCTTAATGTTGTGGGAAGTGGTAGCACTAACATACTCATATTTCCCTCCCTTGTTTTGTGCAACACAGATATGTATGACTAAGTATGGATTAGAAGGGGTAAGCAAAGAGGTGCCTGATTTATAAATCCTAAAGCACTATTTAGAGCTCTTCGCTGGTGTCCATTATGAGGCATTTCTGGACATGGCTGTAATGAGTATTTCAGGCACCAATAGAGACTTATTGGACAAAATCTAAGATTCTCTCCACTGAAGAGTGCAGCATTGGTTTGAGTGGCAACTACCTCTTTTGTTAGAGGCCTGCAAGGAAGCCTACATCCTTCTACAGACCTGCCTCCTTGTTTTTAAATAGAGATACTCACACTTAAAAATAATACCTGTTCATAGGAGAGAAATCCCCTTTCCTAGAAGAGACTTCAGCTGCCTTTGAATCCTTATCTCTTAGTGAGACAGCGTCAAGTGTTAATTCTGGCAATGATTTGAACATTTGCATCCACACTTAGGTTTATCAAGTTCCATTGCCCATGAAAGGCAGAACATATTGAGCCAAAACTAGAACTTTTCTCCATGTGTTATATTAATTTGAACATTTTTCAGACAAATTACCTGAATCCAGATCTCAAGTATGTGCAGTATTTTGCATCTCAGTGAGATTCTGGAAATCTACAGTCATGAGACTATGATCTGTCTTAGCCACAACTTTTCTCATTTCTTCTGCATGCTCAGAACAAAGTAGACATGATCTACATGAAAGGGTTTGTTTGTTATGTATATTAACTAGAAAAAAGTCACATAACACCTTCAGGGTAACTACTTTTTTGGAAAGTGATTTGCTAGTTGATGGTTAATTGCAAATTGAGGCAACTGGAGAGTGAGGCAGACAAAGTTAGAGAATATCTTTGAAAACAGTTTCATGATTCATGTGGAGTTTATCAGCTTACATTTGTAAAGCGCTTCAAGATATCTGTGGAGAATTGCCTTTCAAAATATAACATATTCTTGTATTCGAAATTTCCAGGAAACATAAGTCTGTCCTTTGCTTCTCTTGTCGGAGTGTCAGCCATGATGTGGTGGGAATGTACTAGGGCTTCTTTTAAGGGATGGTCTAGGGACTATTCTATTAAACTTCAGATTGCCATCACAAAGGAGGACATACGGACAACCTGAACATAATCATATGTAAGTAAATCTTTTTGACCAGTTCAAAGACTGTGCATGTGAAAAAGGAATTTCACTGATCTTTCACATTTTTAGATTTTGTGGTATTCTTTCTCTCTGTCCCTGAGGTCTTATTCAGTCTGAATTTCAGTGCAATGTAGCTGACACAATGGGCCATATTTTTCCATTAGATACATAGTGCCAGAAAACTTTTTGACGTCAATGGGAGTTCTCTGTATGCCTGTGAGGGGAGAATTTGTCCTGCTGTGGTTTCCCTATATTATTGTGTATTTTCCAAAAATATTAAAGGGCAGCCTCTGTCTGTCTTTCAAAGAGCAGCTTTGCCACCCAGATTTCAGAGGTTTTGGCTGGGTTGTTACTCAGTGTGGAACTTGGAAAAGAGAAGGAAAGGTTCACATGTACACAACAGAAGTACAATTTTCTTATAGGAAAACTTCTGTTCACATGTGTGGGGGGTGGAAGGATTTGCCAATTTAGCAGTGAAGTAGACTTTTGCACAGTACTATATGACACCACAAATTATGTCCTCTCATCACAAGTCTCTCAGAAATTGTGGAGTATATTGATACATACTATTTGAAGTGAAAGGAAGATGACAAATCAATACTTTACACTGACCAACAGAAAAATTACTTTACGGATATTGTGGCCTGTAGATACATTGAAACATTGATCTGAGTGTAAAGTCATTGTTTTAAAAATTCCTGATTTACAATCTGTCAAAATAAGCTGTAAAGCCTGTGTACTGTATATAATTATCTCTTCTGGTTTGGCTTCACAGACCAGAGTTTGGAAGGTGTTCAAGTTTATAGTTTAGTTTAATTAAAGTGTTTTAGTTAGCCTACTGGTTTAGTTGTTCACTTATCATGTAACTGACTTCTGAGATGCTTTATATGCACTTTTCTTATCAACTACATCATATGTTTTTGTAGATCTTTCGTTTTTTTCAGTGGATATGAGAAAATGTTTGTCATTTACCTTTTCCTTTTATGATCTGATCACAGATCAGTATGTTAGACAGTTGCGAGCTCAGAAGATAAGTTTTCTTACAAAGATAAAGTTTAGTTAGAAGCCTGCATCATATTTTGATCAGTGGATTGGGGTATAACAGAAGAAAAAAAAAAGGATCTAATTAAAACTATTAATAACAGTATCTGTACTTGAGCTAAGAATAATTAGTCAGTAATTATCCCATTTTCAAATGAAATTGCACAAGTTAGAAAGCTGAACAGGTATTTGTTTTGCTTTTGGAGTATAACGGGCTTAAGCCATGGAGTTATGGAAGGCAACCCTTTTTTCTCTTTAACATGATGTGGCAGGCTACACTGAGATCTTCTAATTATTTTCATTTAGACCTGTATATATTTTTAGGATCACATTTCACCAACGACTAGAAGACGACTAGAAGTAAAAATGGGAGCATTCATATTTTCATGAGTCTTGGTCAGATCCATTTGAAATACTTCCTCTTTTTTTTTTAACTGATTCCAGTTAAATTATTTTTTTATTTAAAATTAAATATTTATACATTATCTCGAGTACAAAGGAATCACTTGCTCATGTGATTCTGAAAAATGTACAGTAGCAAAAGAAGGCAGGCTTATGGCTTGATAAAAATTTAGTACTTCAATTAGAATGATGGAAAAATAATAGGGTAAAGTTCTTGACTTTTACCATAATTTTGTTCATATTCAAATACTCAAATACTTTTTACCAGTCTAAAATTCTACAAATGTTAATCTGGTTTAATTTGTATTTCTAGCAGAATCTTTTCCTGATACTTTTTTTTTTTTTCCTAGAGCTTTTGGATAATGTTTTGTTGTCCTAGAAGCGTAACGCAGTCAAATGTTGGATTGTGGATGTCTGATTCACAGCTCTTTATTAATACTTTATCTTCAGTGCATGGAGAGGTTTTTTTTATTAGAACTCAGACTGAACAAATGGCTTATAAGCTTGAAGTGTAGGTAAAGGATGTGAAAGGTTTGATGAACACAAATAGGGAATGTTTATTCATTATTACTTCTAAGATGAGAAGTAGAAGAAAACAGAATTAGCAGGTATCAGTTTTTAAATGCAAGTACTATTTCTGTGGAACATGTTACAGAACTATGGAAATGAATAGCACAATATTTTCTGGAAGCCAAAGGTACGAAGGAGTTTAAATAGTGAGTAGACAAGCCGTGGAAGAAAAGTCCCACATGAAGGCTATTATTCGAAAGATCTCAATACAACTAGTAGCTCAAAAAGACTTATAGTTCAGGTTGTCAGAAAATAAACCAGTAGGAGTAATTATGGCACCCTTTCTTGTTCATATACTCTTTTCTTAAACAAACCCTCTTGCTACTGTTAGAGCCAACACTTTCAGATTAGATAGCTTTTTGATCTCAGCTTGTACAGATATTCTGTTGTTAGACACGTCTGAGCTGCAGAGGGTTGCCAGTCAGCCTGGAGTGTTGGTTAAGATAGTAAGCATCATGTGTGCTTCACTCTTAAACCCATTGAAAAAGTCATTCAGAAAGCAATTGAATCTTTAATGGTGAATATAAACACCACCACAATGAAAAGAAAATCCTCCGTGTTACCAGAATAAAATCAGAAAGAACATATCTCGTTCATCCACTAAATTAATAAAAAATCACTGATGGGCTTCTGTGAGCTTTGAGCCAGCCAGTGGAGAACATGACCCTAAAGACAACATCAGGTTCTTATCTTACTGAAGCACATACCTAATTAACATGTACATCCTTCCCTGTTTGTGCCCTTGTTTGCTTTGTGTAAACAACTTGAAATAACTGGTTTCCCCTTGTGTTAAACAAGCAAAGACCTTTGATACCACGAAGAAAATTAGTAACAGGTGAAAATCATGTTTAACAATGTTGGGACAAAACAGCCATTTGCTTTAAAGTATTGCTCCTCTAATCTTCTTTAATTCCTAACAGATAATGTTGTCTGTCACTAGAACTCACATTTATCAATTTTTCTGAAGCCTCTGAGTAGTAAGAATAAACATGAAACAAAGCTTTTAGTAACTTTTCATCATATGCAGTAAAGAAGTGTGAGGGAACATATGAAGTCACCAAGATAGGTGCATTTGTCTTCCTTTTCGCTATTTATTTGAACCGCATAAGAGAAATTGAATTTGATTTTCTCACTCTAAGGATAAACTATTGTCAGAACACATATGTACTGTGATCAGATGCAGTTAAGGTGTTCCTGGTGTAGAAAGAGATTGTACCTTACACTGTTCTATATAGATTTCAATTCTGGATTATTCAATTTGTTTCTTTCTATGTGCTATGTCACCATTGTCTGTGCTTTTCTTGAGGCTTGTTTTTTCATATACAAAGAAGATGGAATTTTTTTTTTAAGTATTCTACAGAAGTTCCTATCTATTCCAAAAGTCCTCTAAAAGACAGATATCCTCTTCACACTTAAATTTCGCTTAAGATCCACTTTTGCCTTTTTTGCATTTTCAGTATAGAAAATATTCATCCAAATTTCCCTCAAATTAATACCTTGGTATACCTACTGTTATTAATTGTTCTTAAAAAGCCTGATAAAACAGATTAGCTCATTCATAGCCAATTAAAATTAGAAATCTCAGTCACTGTGACACCATTACGTTTGCTTTCAGAAACAGAGGTTTCTGCTGAAGATTGTTAGCAAGAGCTTAGCAGTCGTTCCTAGCAGCTGAGCTCTGTGAAAAAAAAAGTCCTATCACATAGCCATAAATTCTAAAAGGACTTTTGAAGACTAGTATTTCAACCTAATTCATTGCACTAAGAAATGACACAGAAACTCTATACAAAATCAGCTTTAAGATAGTCTCTATCACACTGTTTCTTAGAGTTTGATTGGTAAAGATCAAGAAAGTTGGGGGAGAAGGGCTGCAAAAAAACAGCAGCTGCTTGTCAACATCTTTTGAATAACTCTAGGAGCTATTAACTTACAAAACGACTCCTTTCTAGATACTCTTCTGGAGAGTTTGTAAACCGCTTGTTGAAGACTGTGACACCTAACCTGCATTAACTAGCACCTAGTCTGACTTTATTCAACATATTGCAGCTTCTGGGACACACCAGAAATTCATGTATTTGAAATTAGCCACAGTTCAGTAAGCTGCAGGTGACATTGTGGCTTTTACAAACTCAGTATACTTTGCAAAAAGTTGAGAATACTGTCTTCAGGTCTGAAATTCTGATGTGTAAATGTTCACTTACACACACTTTGTTCTCACTAGTGTACTAAAAAAAAAAAAAAGACAGAAAAGGGATTTTAATGCAACAAACTGTAATTTAGCTTCTATAAAAGAGAAAAGTTTCCAAATTATTTTTTTCTTATGAATTGCATGAAAAACATTAAAACTATTACTGACTTTTAGCAAACATGTTCACAGCCAAGACTGAGTGAAAAGACTGCTGCTTAGATAATTAGTCCGATGAAAAGAATAAGAAATGCTGATCTAGTGTTTCTCCATCAGTAAACAATGATACTTTCTACAAGGAAGTTAAGACCTATTCTGTGTATGATATCAAGTGAGACAAGTATTTGTCATGGTACGTTGCTCTAGTATTGAACATAAAAGAACTCAGTTTTAGCATGTGGAATGTTCAACTTTTTCTTACAAACAGACTTCTGTAAAATAGTCAGTAGGATTTAACTTAAATATAGAAGTACCCAGGCTATTTTCCAAAAATATTCCCCAGATTAAAAATGTACCACAAATGCAGCTGGGATGCTAAGAAGCCCATAGTCCAGGTGTTACAGAGAGGAATCACCTTTTATGGCGAGGAATCAGCTTTTATTTGGAGAGGAATCAGCTTCCCTACTTGTTTATTTAAGTTCAGAAATACAGCTCAACAACCTGAGAGACAGACACTGAGACCTAAATATGAGGGTTCTCAGCAAGGGAGCTGCATGTTTTTTTCTTCTTGTCTTCACATCTCTCTACCATGAGCACACTGCATGACACATCAGAAATATGAACAGACCTGCATTTTGGCTTTGTGTTTTTTTCCCCCTTTGGTGGCATCTCATTTGGGGTAAATGTTTTATTTCCTGTTTTGCACTAGCATAAAAGCAGGTGAAGTCTTTCAAAAATAGGAAAAAAAAGACTTTCTGTGTTAACTGGGACAATAAATCAAAAATTAAACAGTATATTGTATGCTTCTTACAATAGAAATAATTTTTTGATGTGCCTTTGATAATAACACCAAGTAAAAAGTCCATTAGAGCTCTTTTCTTCTGTCCCTTCCTACTATTTCTCTTCTCCTCATCTCTCTCTCTTCCTTCAGGTCCCCTTTTTGTTCCTGGAACATTCTGTTTCTTTTATGAGCTAACAAGTTTGATGTGGCCCTGTGTCTGATTCCCTTCCAGGCTTGCAGCTGTTTTGGCAACAGAAGAAAAAATCCCCATAACAAATCAAATAAAAGCCCATTCTGTGAAGAGGAATTGAAAACAGCAGGCCTCAAAGAGGACTGCACATGAGATGGCTTGTTCTGGTTTTCAACAAGACTCAAATCAGAAACACATTACCATAATCTGAAACAGCCCACTGCTAACGCAAGACAGATGGTGGGTAATAACCCATGCATCGTTAATAAATAAATTCCAGCATTAAAGGCTTTACAAAGTATGACAACATTATCCGGGCAAAATTACTGCCCCTTTTTCACCCTCAACATTATTTCACTCTCTTGTGGGTCTCTTTCATTCCCTTTCCCTCCCTTTTAAGGTGACTGTACTTCTGAAGGAAATTAAACATGGTGCAAGATTTAATCAGATGAAACCCATCTTAGTGTCCAAGTCTGAAACTCCAGAAGGGAAAAATAAAATAGCTGCCAAGGTGTAATAGCTCCTATGTACTTCTATTGGATCAGCAAATGACAATTTATTGTGTTGCACTCCACTAGCTGTCTTTGCCCTCTTTCATATTCTACTTTTCTTATATTTCATTACAAATTTCAAGCAAGAATTTTGGCATTGTCTTTTCAACTAAATTGAAAGATATACGTATCACTTCTCAGCTTGCCTTCTACAAACTATACCATCTGTCGTCTTCTTCCTTACTAATTTCAGAGATAATTTGGGGTAAAATACACCTTTTAACTTTAACAAAAGTTGGAGAGTATTTAAAATAAAATGAGATGAACCAACCACCACACATTTGTGCCTGACCAACATGAGTATATCACTTGCAAGGGGAAGGAAGAACAGATGTGATGAATTTTTTACAGTGTTACACAGTTATAAGTACAGAACTTGAATCCCAGGTGGAATTTGAAATCTGTACGTTTCCAGAGTTCATAGTGTTTCACTCAGCATTGGGATGCAAGTCTGTCATAGAGACTGAAGTGGGCCTCAATGTTTGGTTGTGTATGTGTGCTGAGTTGACCTTCACCAGACACCAGGTGCCACCAAGCCACTATATCACTCCCCTTCTTTAACAGGACAGGGGGAGAAAATACAATGAAAAGGTCATCGGTTGAGATAAGGACAGGGAGATCACTTAACCAATTACCATCACGGGCAAAACAGATTTGACTTGGGGAAATTAATTTAATTTATTGCCAATTAATTGTAACAGAGGAGGATGGTGAGAAGTAAGAACAAAACTAAAAACACCTTCCCCCCACCTCTCCCTTCTTCCCAGACTCAACTTCACTCCTAACTCCTCTACCGTTTATGCCCTGCCTAAGCGGCACAGTGGGATGGGAAATGGGGGTTGCGGTCAGTGCACAGCTCTTCATCTCTGCCTCTGCTTTCTCCTTACACTCTTCCTCTGCTCCGGCATGGAGTCACTCCCATGGGATACAGTCCTTCATGAACTTGTCCAACGTGGGTCCTTCCCACAGAGTGCAGTCCTTCAGGAAAAGACTGCTCCAGTGTGGGTCGCCCATAGGGTCACAGGTCCTGCCAGAAAACCTGCACCTGCATGAACTCCTCTCCTTGGGCCGCAGATCCTGCCAGATGCCTGCTCCTTCATGGGCTCTCCATGGACTGCAGCTTCCTTCAGAGCATATCCACCTGCTCTGCTGTGGACCTCCATGGGCTGCAGAGGAATCTCTGCTCCAGCAACAGGAGCAACTTATCTCCCTCCTTCTTCACTGACTTTGGTATCTGCAGGGCTGTTTCTTTCACATTTTCTCGCTCCTTTCTCCCAGCTGATGTTGCATAGCTTTTTTTACACTTTCTTAAACATGTTCTCACAGATACACTACCAACATCACTGACGGGCTCAGCTTTCGCCAGCAGCAGGTCCAAATAGATAGAGGTAATTTTTTTTCTATATAATGAAATATCCCAAATGAATGGTTTTCCCAGTTAATTGGTGGAACTGTATATCTTTTTTTTTCCAAAGGATTTTTAGGCCGGTAGTACAAAGAGACCTCTGTGTTTCATGTATGTTGCAGCTATATGATTGTGTGTATCTTTGGCCATAACTATCTCATTGTGACTTACTACCTTAATTCCTACAAAGAGCACTATGTGAGCATCTCTGAAACACCTACAGAAACTTATCTTTTGCAAAACACAATGTTATGCTTACTTGTTTTCATCATATCAAATGAACATTCGAGTGCTGGACCACATTTGACTGGAGGATCTCATCCACAGCACATATTTCTAAGGTCAATAATGGAATCAAATTTATTCCCAGGCATGTTGCCAGGTTCATTTGTTTGTCTACAAGGTGCTTTAACAGTTAGGCATGGCTATCTGAGAAATCTACCTTACACAATAGTAATGACTTCCGGGTGCTGAGGGAGATGGCGGAAGTCATTGCTGGGCCACTCTCCATCATCTTTGCTAAGTCGTGGGCAACGGGAGAGGTGCCTGAGGACTGGAGGAAAGCGAATGTCACTCCAGTCTTCAAAAAGGGCAAGAAGGAGGACCCGGGTAACTATAGACTGGTCAGCCTCACCTCCATCCCTGGAAAGGTGATGGAACAACTTGTCCTTGGTGCTGTCTCTAGACACATCAAGGATAGGGGGATCATTAGGGGCACTCAACATGGCTTCACCAAGGGGAAGTCATGCTTAACCAACTTGATAGCCTTTTATGAGGACGTAACCCGGTGGATAGATGATGGTAAAGCTGTGGATGTGGTCTATCTCGATTTCAGTAAAGCGTTTGACACGGTCTCCCACAGCATCCTCGCAGCTAAACTGAGGAAGTGTGGTCTGGATGATCGGGTAGTGAGGTGGATTGTGAACTGGCTGAAGGAAAGAAGCCAGAGAGTGGTGGTCAATGGGACAGAGTCCAGTTGGAGGTCTGTGTCTAGCGGAGTCCCTCAAGGGTCAGTACTGGGACCAGTTCTATTCAATATATTCATCAATGACTTGGATGAGGGAATAGAGTGCACTGTCAGCAAGTTCGCTGATGACACAAAACTGGGAGGAGTGGCTGACGCGCCGGAAGGCTGCACAGCCATTCAGAGAGACCTGGACAGGCTGGAGAGTTGGGCAGGGAGAAATTTAATGAAATATAACAAGGGCAAGTGTAGAGTCCTGCATCTGGGCAAGAACAACCCCACGTACCAGTACAAGTTGGGGGCAGACCTGTTGGAGAGCAGCACAGGGGAAAGGGACCTGGGGGTCCTAGTGGACAGCAGGATGACCATGAGCCAGCAGTGTGCCCTTGTGGCCAAGAAGGCCAATGGCATCCTGGGGTGTATTAGAAGGGGTGTGGTTAGCAGGTCACGAGAGGTTCTCCTCCCCCTCTACTCTGCCCTGCTGAGGCCGCATCTGGAAGATTGTGTCCAGTTCAGGGCCCCTCAGTTCAAGAAGGACAGGGAACTGCTAGAGAGAGTCCAGCGCAGAGCCACGAAGATGATTAAGGGAGTGGAACATCTCCCTTATGAGGAGAGGCTGAGGGAGCTGGGTCTCTTTAGCTTAGAGAAGAGGAGACTGAGGGGTGACCTCATTAATGTTTATAAATATGTAAAGGGCAAGTGTCATGAGGATGGAGCCAGGCTCTTCTCAGTGACATCCTTTGACAGGACAAGGGGCAATGGGTGCAAGCTGGAACACAGGAGGTTCCACATAAATATGAGAAAAAACTTCTTTACAGTGAGGGTAACCAAACACTGGAGCAGGCTGCCCAGAGAGGTTGTGGAGTCTCCTTCTCTGGAGACATTCAAAACCCGCCTGGACGCGTTCCTGTGTGATATGGTCTAGGCAATCCTGCTCCGGCAGGGGGATTGGACTAGATGATCTTTCGAGGTCCCTTCCAGTCCCTAACATTCTGTGATTCTGTGTGATTCTGTGATTCTGTGAATGAACACAGTCCAGAAATCAGCAAGACTGCAGTCAGCAAACCCCAAATTCTAAGGGGGCTGATGAAGAGGGCTCAGTGAAGAGTGTACTACACAGTTTATTTACTTCTTGGCTCATTGTTAACTGGGATTGTTCATTTTTATGGCTGTTACCTTAAAGCAACCTGTGAAAAAACCTCTTTTTCTCCATCTTTCATTAACTTCAATCAATAGGTGGAATGATTTAAGGTAGTAATGGTACAATATACCAAAAAGTTAAACATCCAATTTCATTCTTTTGCAGTGTATTCTAAACAGTTTCTACACTATAATGTGTCTTATTAGGAAGGAAGGAAGGAGGTTAGTTATGAGTTTTCCTGTGGCTAAAAGGCTGGAAGGAAAAAGGACAGGAGAAGGGAAACAGTGTGCACAAATGAAATCGGTACATATAGCTCCATAACATTTGAGTAATATTTTGTACAGGAACTGAATCAAACTTGGTTTCAGTTTGAATCACTAGCAGTAGAATGGCAACTAGCCAAAAGAAAAAATAATCAAACTTTTCAAGAGAAGTTTTTGGATAAACTGTTATTAAGAGCTTCCATCTAGACATTCAACTCTCAGGAAATTCAGAAAACAGAAGAGCGAGTTTTCCTAAAAACACCTATGCTCCTTTAAAAAGAAGATCACTCTCTAGACCAAACCAAAACATACCACAGGTGCTGTTCAAAATGGAAAACTCTTCAGCTCTGTGATATTTGTATCATTACAGCAAGTGTAAGGTTGATATTACTTGCAAAGAACTGACTGGAAAAAAAACATTCACTTTTACCTACGTAAGTAAATATTCTATAAATTTATTTAACATATTCTCATTACTCTGATATAAATACAGTAAATAAATACACAACATTTTTCAATTCCTGTTAAGATATAAATACTTTAAATGTAATATTTGCTGCAAATAAGTTAAAATAGGACAAAACCACTCCTGATGTCAGCACGCTTTGTATGTGTTAAAAATATATGGTTAAATTTCACGAGAGCTCTGAGGGTCTCTGAGGGTCTGACCGCTTACTGTGAGAAAATATATTAGCAGCTCTTTTATCTCATAGCATAGAATTTCACTACAAGAATTTGTTCAGCTGTAAAAATCATTGCTTTCATGTTTGTAAAGTTTTACACTGCACTGTTCATCAGAGAATCCAATGGTGTTTTGAAAATACTCTAAAGTCAATATTGTGAATCTCCTCTTCAGCAAAATGACAGAGCACACATTTAAACTTCTACATCTAAAATCTGCCTCACTATGTAATTTTCAAGGATTAAGAATATGTTAAAAGCCTATGTATGTGCTTATTACTATAGTTAGACAAATAACATCGGAAAGCCTCATTAGTGTCTTGATTTTGTCTTTGAGAATTAAAAAGAAATCAGTCGTATAAATTCTGTTCTGATAGCATCTATTCTCAGAAAAGGTTGTATATTAAAAAAAATTTAAAAAGGAAACAGAGGAGGGAGTTACAAATTCAGGCTTATTGATATTTTAACCTACTTTCACTATATGTTTATATTTGTGTTACAGTAGTGAAAAGGCCCAATCAGGGTATAGAACACTGTTGCAGGCTGTGCTTTGCAAATCCAGTTAGGGAATTGTTACTTAAAGATTTGCCACTAGTCCTTTAACTTCAGAAGAAGGAGGGACATCTCAGAAGATGCAGCCTCTATCCTTGAAAAACATCTGTTTGTACGATCTACTGTCATTTACATGTATTTTATCATTCCCACTCTCCCCACCCCTCCCAACAAAGTTATGATTTATGGAGGCAGGACTTTGCAAATAAGGTAATATTCTTTCTTTAGTCTATTTATTTAGTAGCTGGGTAGTGACAATTAGGATTGTCAAGCTATATATAAATTTCTAGACATGGCAAGAACAATATTTCTTTCAGAAATGTGGATGTAAACATCAGAAATGCAAAGGATCCATTCATTAATGTTAGATCTACATTAATTTTCATGTAAAGTAGTTTTAGATCTGTCCAAGGCAGTAATCTGCATAAAATAATCTACTAAGGGAATAATATAATGCAGAGAAAAATTGATAATGAAGTAAATCAATATCTGCCTAAACATGGTAGTTTTTCTGGAAGAGATTGTTTCTTTCTTAGATATTTTTGTGCTTAATGCCAGTTTCTCAGCAGTGTCTCAGTCGTGCAACTTATATCAAACTTGTGTCAAGAGCCTTTAATGGACTATGTTGTTTGATTGCACTGGACCCGCTGAGGGCTCTTCACACCAGTTCTTCTCCCTTTGAGTCTCACTTACTCTTCCTGAGTGATGCAGAGGGTTCATGGGGCCTCCTACTCTGGGGAGGGATTAAATAAGAATGTGATAAATCTATCTGTGGGTAATTAACTAATAAGCATTTTCTGCCATTGTATAAGAATAGCCATCACTGTTCATAAGTAGTTGTGCAATAAAGCTGTTCTTTTGCATTATAAAGAGCTTTCTGAGATGTAGGCCATAGTTCAACATATTGAATTTCCCATAGGATGAGAATGTCTATAATTTTCTGAAAGAAATGCTCTCCAGCAGACTTAAACTAGGGTCAGTACTACATGTGTGGACTTTCAGAAATTTCTTTAGGATGCTAGGTTCTGCTTCATAGATATGAAAGGCTAATGCCTCAAATTACATATATTTTCCTTGCATGAATACAGAATTTTCCATACTAAATATCTATTGGGGTACTTACCCTAAAAAGATGAAACAAAACCATTTTTTTTTCCTAATTTTATCAAAATATTATCAACTGACATAATTCTCCAGAAGTAAATGGTGTTTTTCTATTCATGAAGAGAGTTACATTGTTCTAAAACAAAATTTAAATATTTTATTAGTATTTATAATTATACATTTTTTTCTTGTAAAATTAACTTCCCATACATAGGGAACACATGAAGTACAAACTCATTTTAGATTAATAGAAGCATGAGTATGAAAAAAAATGCATTTGTAAATGTAGTAATACAAATTTATACAAAAAATATGTTAAATTAATAGCATATGCATTTTTGTTATTGAGCAAGCTGTGCGTTGTGTGCTGAACACTGGCCCAATTTTCAGTTCTTAAGTGTTTTCAGATGCCTGTCAGTCATTTGCTGCTTGTAGAAACAAGCTGATAATTTTATTTTGAAACCTTTAAATAAATTAAAGGTAAAAAAGAAAGATATGGGAAAATATAATTCCAATTATCAGCTAGGATACTGAACAAATAAACGTTGATGCTGAAAAGAACAAAATATCTTTTGCCTTTTAGATTCAGAATTCTTAAAAAGGATAATTGCAAACAGATGCATGGCACAATTAATTTCAAGAGTATAGGAACACTGGTAAGAATAATGAAGACTTGGGTTAAATAAAGTTTAGATAAGTTATATATATTGTAATTGCCAGGGTCTTAGGAAATTTGCCTTTGACTGTTAAAGGACTGACTGAAGCAATCTATGAACCATTAGCAAAGATGTCTAGAAATCTGTGGATGACAAGTGAGTTCCCAGAGGAGTAGGGAAGGTCAAATGCAATGCCTGTCATTAAAAAAGGGAGAAGGATCACCTAGGGAGCTATAAGCTGTTCAGCCTAAATATAATACTAGAAAGCTACTGGAACAAATTATTGAACAATCAATTTGTAAGTTCTTGGAGGATAATCAGGTGCTAAGGTATGGTCAGAATTAATTCGTCAAGAACAAATGGTGTCAAACTAATTTAATTTTATTTTCCTGCAGGGTACTGGCCTTGTGGTTAAGGAACACTTAGCAAAAGTGTTGTTGCTTGACTCTATAAAATTTTTGAATGCACCACATCTTTTATAAACAAACTAAGCAGATATGGCTTAGATATTACTACTATGAGGTGGGTCACAGCTCGTTAAAACCTCAAATGATAGTTGCTTGTTTTCAAAGATGATTTGGCAAGGACTGTTTGGTTTTTTTTTAATTTAGTACTAGTAATTATATTATGTTTCATGCTAAACTTCCAATTTTCAGTCTAGCATATGGTTGATGGAGTAATAACAAACCACTGGAAGCTTACATGTGACATTCGGGACTGAGAGATGGTAGGTCCTTTAGAATACAGAACTAAAATCCTAATCAACTGATTTTGATGAACCGATGAATGAGCCAAAATCAGGAGGATGAAATTCAAAAGAGATAAGAATAATGTTCTAGTTTTAGGAAGAAAAATAATTTCAAATTGAAAAACAACTTCTTAAAAATCAGTACTGCAGAAAAGGACACAGGTATTGTTTGCACTGTGGTACAGACTGAATGTAGATTGACAATGAGATGACATTACAAGACAGGCTACTGTCTATCAGGTTGTACTAACAGAAGCATTAAGACATAAGAAGTAATTATTCTCCTCGCCTTGGCAGTCATAGATAATCCAGCCTTAGTCCAAGGATGGACGTGTCCCAGCACTTTTAAGGTTCTGCTGACACACTGCTGTCTGTAGTATGAATAATTATTTTCATCAGAGGTCAAACTGTGCACATTTTTTCTTACTTCACTTTTGCCTCACATTTCAAAACGTTCCACCTGAATGTGTTCTTTGCAGATATTCCAACCACTTTGTGATTATTTCTTTATGACCTACACAAAATATCTTAGACCATTCCTCTTTTAAGAAACTTCTAGTTGTTCTTTACTTAATTTTGCAGGTGAAATAAGACTTTGTCCTTCTATTACTAGGATTTTGTCAACTCTGTGAAAAGACAGGAGGTTTTGATGGGTATATTTTAATACTAGTAAGCATATTATAAGAAAGTGTCCCAGAAAAACCAAAGCACTTCCCTCTGAAGTACAGGGAAGTAGTATTCCAACTGCAGCCCAGAGCACTGAAATAGTGATCTCTGACTTCCCATCTTTTCTTGAAAAGACTGCGAAGGGATCACCAGCTACTCTCCAATCCAGAGTGTCAGTCAAAAAGAAGACAAAAGGAAGGGCTGTGTTTGTTGGGAGAGTCATTTGCTTATCTTGGTACACATTAATGTACAAAACCCAAAACAGATATTTGGGACCTGTTGAACATTCAGGAGTATTTTTATTTGCAGACGCCTGGTAAAAAAGGTCCTTGAATGTTCTTTAAGTTATGCTTACCTTAAAGAATTGTAGTACTCACTTTAAGTATAGTTTAGACCAAGAGAAAATCTCAAATACTGTAATTTAATTCCATCATTCTAAAACAGATTTTACCAAATTATCTTTGTAGAGAAAGGTTTATCAAGTTCTGGCTTGAATTTCAGTTAATCGTTTCTGTACATTTGTGAAGAACTTTGTAAGCTTTTGAACACCTCAGCTTAGGTCAGACATGCAAGAGACAAGGCTAAGCAATAAAAAACATTTAAGTTATATTTGCACAGGAACAAAAAGTACAAACACAGCTATAACAAGAAGCAGAGAAGGAAAGCTTTATTTTCCCTTATACTGAGTATAAAGTTAAATGATCTAAGTGGCAAGTGGCTGGAAATTTCAGCTTGCTAATGAACAAAGGAATGAGAATTTTCAGGCTTTAGAACAAAAAAAAGATTCTATGAATGTATTTACAGCAGGATCTAGAAGGCCTGCAGTACAGGAAGGAAGGAGGGAAGGAAGGAAGGGAAAAGAAGAAGGAAGAAGGGAAAATAAGTCCTCAGCAATATCTGATAACTGATCTATCATCTATGCAAAGGATTTTGTTTTTTTTTCCAAGTGTCTGAACTCAAAAATGCATATATAGCAGTTTTTCGACATTTACTGATACATCAACATATGTAGTTGTAGCACACATCAAGAATGAGTTAACTTCTCTTTCCAAGTTTTCTTACACAGGTTTCCTTTTTTTTTTTTCTAGCACGATGATATTGAAGATGTTCGGAGGACAAAAACAAAATGTTTAACAAAATTAGCATTACAGTTTATTTCCAGTACTTTTTTTTTACTTATTATTACTTATTTTTACTTATTTTTACTTAGTACTTATTTTTACTTATTTTTTTTACTTATTACTTATTATTTCAGAGTCCTTGTGTATATTTAAGCACCAGATGATGTCTTTTGTCTAAGAGAAGGAAGCCAGGAAAAGTGATGGATTTGAGCATAAGCCAAGACTCAGGCAATGTTCCTTGTTGCTTTGTGTTTGTTTGCTTAATTTTTTTCAAGTTTTTCAGGAGGCACCTAATCAACATCAAATTTATGATACAGGGGATCCAAATAATATCCTTATTTGGATATGTCGTTATAATGTTATCATCATGCATGCACTCATAGACATTCTAGAGGGATTTGAGAGTCTAGAAGGGTTGATTCAAGAAGGGCTTTCTCATTTTGTTACACATACTGTCATCTTGAAAGTAAAATAAGAGTCTTGAAGCTAAGCATGTGCTTCAGACACTCTCATTGCAACAAGAAGCTGCAGAATCAATGATTTGGATTGTTTCAGGAAAACAAAGAAAAAACTGGTAAAAAAGTAAGATAGAGGCTCTTCTAGTATTAGTATGCTATTTATTTGATAGGAGGAATGGGATTTCTGAGAAATTATCTTAGGACCAGCACAAGTAAGTTAGAACACTGGCTTAGAAGTGTCAGCTGGGAATACATTTCAAGTTGCAACTTGAGGATCTTTTCAGCAATGTCAAGCAAACATTACTTCAAAGGTACACAATTGTTCTTAAGAAATTCACAGTCAGAAGACAGTATTAGCAAGCTCTGCATAAGGCAGAAATGAGTTTTTTTTCTAAACAGTTAGGAAAGATCTCATCTTTTTACCCAATGTGTTTATGATCTTATGTACATACCTATACATAGAGATAAGAATGTATGTCATGTGAGCTCTGATGTCAAGAACAAAAATAAAAGAGGAAGTACAAACTAAGACCTCCTCTGATATTTTATGGTGAAATGCTGGAGGGTTTCAGTGTTTCTTTTTAACAATATAATTGGCAAATATAAAGACAACATCCAGTTTAGCAGACTCCTAATAAAGACATGCAAGCAAAAGGGAAGGGAAATCTGATTAGAGTTTTAAATTATTATTTAAAAACTAAAAATAGAATAAGACGTGTGTTTAGAGGACCATAACTGATAGGGAAAGAGTAGGAGCCAGCGAGAGAAAGGATATCCTTGTTTATAAGTTGCCAGGGAAAGTCTGCTGGCCATGCACAACCCTAGTGACACAGGAGAGCTTCAGGGACAGACTCTTCAGCTGCAGTAACACTGGGAATGACTAAAGTTTCCAACTTCTGCTGAAGTGTGTGGATCCATCAGGGCAAAATGCCTTTAGAAATGACACTAGATTTCAGTCAGGGTCAAACTTCACCTGCAAGTGCTGATAGTGTGTCTTTTGTACATTGCCAAAAATGAAGGAACAGATGGGGAAAATATCTCATCTTTGAAGCATTTATTGAGACTCTAAATTGTACAAAACTGAAATAATTTACTGCTGCTTCTTTTACTTTCTTAACTGATCTGGGCATTATATTTTGACTACAAAGAAAACTTTTGGCCCTTAACTTTCCCTAAGCACTGTGAGGGTTGGATTTTCTGTCTGCTTCTTCATTTAATAAAGGAACATCCCCATGCTGAAGAGTCTGGCTACCCTCCCACACTTTCAGTGGACTCTGCATCTCACTTTCTGTTTCTAATTTCCTGCCCCATACAGCTGAAACATAATTAGTGTTGCCAACTTATAATATGGGCTACAAAGTCTAAATCTCCTTAAGGACTAAATTGTTGCTATTTTCCCTCCTTCTGTACTCTGTACTCTGTACTTCTTTCTCCCTCTGTACTCAGCTCTGGTGAGGCTGCACCTTGAATACTGTGTTCAGTTTTGGGCCCCTCACTACATGAAAGACATTGAGGTCCTGGAGTGAGTTCAAAGAAGAGCAATGAAGCTGGTGAAGAGTCTAGAGCACAAGTCATATGACTAGTGACTGAGGGAACTGGGGTTGTTTAGTCTGGAGAAAAGGAGGCTGAAGGGAGACGTTATCACTCTCTACAACTACCTGAAAGGAAGTTGTAGTGAGATGGGTGTTAGTCTCTTTTTCTCCCAGGTAACAAGCAATAGGAAGAGAGGAAACGGCCTCAAGTTGCGCCAGGGGAGGTTTAGATTAGATATTAGGAAAAATTTCTTCACGGAAAGGGTTATCAAGCATTGGAACAGGCAGCCCAGGGAAGTGGTGGAGTCACCATCCCTGGAGATATTTAAAAGATGAGTAGATGTAGTGCTTAGGGATATTGCTTAGTGGTTGACTTGGTAGTGTTAGGTTAATGATTGGACTTGATGATCTTAAAGGTCCTTTCCAACCAAAACAATTCTGTGATTCTGTAATTTTGTGAAACTGTGTTTTTTTTCTTTGAACAAAGCTTTCTAAAATTGTGCTAAGTTTAATTCAGGGATACAAATGTCACTCTGCTGTGTACAAACACCTACTGAACATGTGGCCTCATTCTTTTCTGTTAAGATATGAGCAGAACCAGGGAGAGTCTGAAAAAATTGTTCCGTTCTGCTGTAATTAAAAGATTTTCTTCAGTCTAGTACATGTGATGTCAGTATCAAATACTTAGCACTTTTTAAAAGTATGGACTTCTTTCGACCCTTCAAAACCTTAAAAGACAAAGCATTTATTTAATAATTAAGTGTATAGGATATTGAGAGTTTCCTATTTGAAACCCATTCCTTATCATCCACAGATAGCTTCATGGAATGATCTGATCAGACACGAAAGCAGATGCTAAGGAAATTTGTTGAAAATGAAAAGGGAGATTGAGATGAATTATTGCCCTATTCATAAATTCTTACAGAAAAATTCCCTGAACCTCTGTACATTATTTGTTATTTTAATGTCTGCGTGGGATTTAATACTGCAAAACATTCAATTGTACAGAAAAAAATGGGTGTGGCAAGAAGAAGTATCAAATTTGCTGACAAGAATATAATCTTGAAAAGTAAGGCCATTCAAAATTAAGACTGCTGTTATATCTCTAGTTCAATCCTCTGCAGATCTGTGTTGTTACTCATGCATATACACAGTATATGGTACTGGAAAGCAACTGCTAAAAAGGCTAAGACTCTCTTCAAGGAATTATTAATTTTTTATGTTCACAAATGGGCAAAGAATATTTGTACAAGATCTATACCTGTGAGTCTTAAAGTTCTGTTCAGATAGGTGATTTTCAATATGAGTTGGTTATTTAGATTTTTGAGGTGACAATTATAACTTCAAGTGCACTAGTTTGCATCTGAAAGAAATGAATTATCTTATTTCTAAGTTATTTTTTTAAAGATATTTTTAAAAGATATTTAAATGACAACCCTAATAACTGCGTGTTTGTCACCTTAAGCCATATTTTCTGGATGTTAGTGCATATATGGGATTTGATCTAGCTGAAAGTATGACATGTAATAGAAATTATCTAATGCAATCTCTTTGTGCCCCCAACAAACCATTCCTCTAATTACCTTACATTAAAATCTGGCAAGTCTCTTCTCTATAGTAACTACATGGATCACTGACATGCTAGTCCATGATGTTCCTATGTCTTAACCCACTGTACACAACTGTTTGAGTCTCTTTGTGGCTTCTTAATCTTACACTCTAGCTCAACTAATATTTTAGGTTTTGTTTTACTTTCTTACAATTGTTTTATTTACCTGAGCAGTGTACTGCACTATAACTGCTCTGGAAATCCTAATACTGAGCATTTAAATACACACCTAAATTCACACAACAGTGACTTTTTTTATCTTAATGTGCATTTGTTATATATACAGAGTTGCAGTGCACTTAGAGTTGTAGTGTGGCAATATAGCAGTCATATATAACATCAAAATCAAACCCAAATAACTTCACAAATATTGTTACTGAACCTATAAAGCAGTTGTTCTAACTTCAAAATCTTACCACATTTTCTGCTATGAGAACATTAGGCTAATTATTTTCAGAACTGTGTTTTTATCAACTAACCATCATTATTATATCTATATGAGACTGTAAATAAACATGTAGTATATTCATTTTTTTCTCTTGCCCTTCCTCAATTTAAGAAGTGGAAAATAAATCTAAAAATAAAGTATTTTAATGAAGTTTATTCCTATATGGAAAAAAAAAAGATATTAGCTGAGATCACAGTCAACTACATAACTTTATACCTTGTCTGAACCCTGAAAACAAAGACTTGCACAGTCTGAGCTAAAGCTTTTAGGAACTTAGAAATTTTAAGTTTGCTTTTTTTACATGAGCCTATCTTTTGTGTAAAAAAAATATGAATAACAGCAAAAGGAAATATCTGAAAGACCAGATAGGCATTAAAGCTCTTCCCTAACTTGGTGACCACTTGGTCAGCTGGACAAGAGTGTTTTGTAATGTTTTCCTCTCATTGAATATAAAATAAATCTCAAGCTGCAAGCGCCAGCAATGTAAAGCAATAATACAATGTCTTCACTATTTGTCATTGGGATGGTTCATTGTTATCAAGTGACAGAATTTGACCTTTTGCTTGTATATGAATAAGACTTAATTCTTCATGCTCTTTCTTTAGGGTCTTAAATACATACTGACAAAGCTAATGAACAGAAGGCAGTTTAGATAAACTTTGAACAAAGACCTCAAGTCATTTGTGATTTAATTGAAGCATGAAATTAGAATAAATAGTATAGTTTATTTAAGTCACTGAAGCTGGAATTGAATGCCTTCCTGAACATTCAAGTGAAATTCAGGTAAATGGTTTTTATAGTTTTGATGCCTAGAGGGAAATTTACAACGTAAAAAAAAAAATCATGTAGTACAATTATTCACTGTATCTGATATGCAGTCAGACAGACTGCTTTTCTGAATGTGAAACTACTCATTTACAGAACCAAATTTGTCATGGTGACTTAAGGGAAACCTGCTTGTCGTTCTGCTTCATCAGGCTTCACAGGCCCTACTCATTTTACTAGAATATGGAACAGAAGATAGTATTAGAATTGATGTGAATAATTTTGTATCTTTTTGAGAAGAAAAACATAGGATAGTCAAAAATGTACATACAGTGATATTTTTATCTCTTTCTTTAACAGTCCTTCGTCAGGGATTGATTTGTTGTTTTATTTCAGTGACATCTGAAAGACCATGACTGCACTGGTGAGCACACCAGCGAGGCTTTTGATGATGAGTCAGGAATGCCCAGACATTAGACTCTCGGTTCTGACCTGAAGATGGAGATCTTTGCTGAGTGCATTACAACTCCATCTATACCTGTTGTGGCCAAATTTCTTTCTAGTTGAAATGCTGTCAAGGAGGGTTGTGTATACTCAGGCTGTGTAAAAACATGCAAAAAGATATCTCTGAGCCTCAAAGTGACACAAGCCCCTGGGGGTTTGCCCACTCTGCAGTGTTTTACTCTTGAAGACAAGATATATCTGAAATGTACTGGAAGCCTTTTATGCTCAGCAAGGTACAAATGCAGAGCACTAGAAAAGCTCTGCCACTGTGTCTATATCTAGATGGATAATGGATTGCAGAGAAAAAGAATGAGTGAGGAAATAATGGTAGGTAAATGACATCCACTATTCTCCCCTCATTGACAAATCTGGTCATTTTATCACAGAAGGCAGACAGGTTGGTCAGGTCTATTTTACGCTTAGTACATTTGTGCTGTCTATCCCCAGTCTCCTTCTTCCTCGCCTGCCTCAAAATGTGCTCAAGAGAACTCCCTCCATGACTTTCCTAGAGACAGAAATGAGGCCAACTGGACCATAGTTCCCCAGGTTTTATTTTTGCCATGTTTTGAAGATGGGTGCAAACTTTGCCTTTCTCTAGTTATCAGAGACCTTCTTCATTGTTCATGACATTTCAAAGTTGATGGAGAATGACCTTGAAGGGACATCAGCCTGATCCCTCAGGGTCCCAGAGACTTGTGCGTGTTGATGTCTTGCAAGCAATCTTTGACTCAACCCTCATTCCTGTCTGGTAGCCCCTCTCCTCCTTGACCCCTGCCACTAGCCCACAAGGCCTGTGACACCTTGTCAGTGAGGACTGAGGTAAAGAGGGCAACGAATACCTTGGTGTTGTCTGTCCACTGTCTCTGAGTCACCTGCCTCATTCAGCAGCATTCACACTTTTTCCTTGTTTAGCCTTTTACTACTAATATAGCAGTAGAAACTCTTGTTGCCCTTGATGACCCTCCAACTTCAGCAGAGTCTGACTTTCCTGAAACAATCTGTGCATCCAAGGGCAATGTTTTGAAATTGTTCTTTTGTAGCCTGCCCCTGTTCCTATCCTTTAAGCTGCCTTTTTGCATTGGAGCTATGCTCTGAGTTTCCCACTTAGCCAAGACAACTTTGATTTTTCCAAGTATTGGGATGAACAGTTCTGGTAGTTTGTCCTTAAAGACTTATTAGCTTTCCTGAGCTCCTTTGCCATTCAGAGCTGCCTGCCATGGAGCGCCACCTACCAGTTTCTGAAGAAGCCAAAATCTGTTCTCCTGAAGTCCAGGACCTGTGCTCTGCTGTTCTTCTTTCTCACTCCTCTCAGGATCTTGAAGATAATTATTTCATGGTCACTGTAGCCAGAGCTGCCATTGGTTACCACATGCCCAACCAGCACCTCTTTGCTAGTGAACAGCAGATCCAGCTGTGCATCACCTCTGCCTGCCCCATCCAGTACCTGTATTAGGAAGATACCCCTGATACTCTCCGGAAATCTTGTTTGCTTGTGTTCTGTCAAACTGCATTTCCAGGACGTGTCATGGGTCTGTGACACTTGTTTAAAGAAGGCTTCACTCACTTTCTCACCCGGACTGGCTGGCCTGTATCTCACTCCCACTATGTTGTCAGCTTTATTGGCCTCTCCTCTGACCCTGGCTCATGAACTTTCCCCCACCCACTGCCTGTCCTGCACATCTGACTTTTCCTTCACACACAGCATTCCACTCTTCCCTTCCCTGTGTGTGCCTCCTGAAGGGCTTGAATTGTCCACCACAACATTCCAGTTGTGTGAGCTGTCCCACCTCCTCTGAGAGATCCCAGAGATGTCTCAGCTGTGTGACTGAACTTGTTCCTTTTCAAAACAAACCATGTTTTTGATATTTCTTGAAATAAATGGATCAAAACAATAAACTTTCATTATCATAGAATCATAGAATGGTTTGGGTTGGAAGGAACCTTAAAGATAATCTAGTTCTATGTCCCATGCCATAGGCAGGGACAACTTTCTGCTAGACCAGGTTGCTCAAAGACCCATCCAACATGGTATGGTAGAACAGTTCCAGGCATCCACGACTTCTCTGGGCAATCTGTTCCAGTGTCTCACTACGCTCACAGGAAAGAATTTCTTCCTAATATCTAATCTAAATCTACCCTCTTTCAGTTTAAAACTGTTACACCTCATCTTATCACTACATGCTCTTGTAAAAAGTCCCTCTCCACCTTTCTTGTAGGCCCCCTTCAGGTACTGGAAGGCTGCTATAAGGGGTCCCCAGAGCCTTCTCTTCTCCAGGCTGAACAACCCCAACTCTCTTAGCCTGTCTCCATAGGAGAGGTGCTCCAGCCCTCTGATCATCTTTGTGGCCCTCCTCTGGACTTACTCCAACAGGTCCATGCCCTTCTTATGGTGGGGCCTCAGAGATGGACACAGTACTCGAGGTGGGGTCTCACAAAAGCGGAGTAGAGGGACAGAATTACCTCCCTCGACCTGCTGGTCATGCTTCTTTTGATGCAGCCCAGGATATGGTTGGCTTTCTGGGCTGCAAGTGTACATTGCCAGCTTATGTTGAGCTTCTCATCAACCAACAACCTCAAGTTCTTCTCCTCAGGGCTGCTCTTTGTTATCACCCTTTTCATATTAATACAAGATGATGAAAGTGTCAAAATAAGGAAATGTATGAATGTTGTGGGTACAAAAAAATACAAAATATACATAAAGGTATAACAAAGGTAATCCATGATATTTGTTCCTTGTTTTTTTATTAGTCATACTTTGGTTAAGAGACACTGAAAGCTGTAACTGCTGCGACTTGTGTGAGCAGTAGTGTAAAATGGTCTATCAGGTATGCAGCTTGTCATTTGGATGAATACCAGTCTTGGCTTTTGCAATTACTGAACTTGTGTTCAAAGCATGTGTAAATGGCTCTTGGTTTGGTAGTGTCTCACAGTAATTTTTAAGAGTGTAAATAACTTCACAACGTAAAAGGCTGTGTGACTGTTTACCTAAGGAATGTATGATTGTTTCCAGTGGGGAGTCCCTAATATAGTAAGCAGTCAACTTCATGTTAGTCATGTGGTCTTAACTGAAATCTCAAAAAGTTCTGCCATTTTATTTTTCATTTAGCAATTTTTTCATGAATGTGAATTCTTATTTTTCAGTTTTTGGAAGAGTAAGTTTAGAAGTTAATACTGTGTGTGGTAGGGAAGAAACTGAAATTAAAATGATGGTTCTGCAAAAATAATTTTATCTCAGAATAATATTGTGTTTTTCAGTGTGATTTTTTCAGCTCTCTTGACAGATTAATCAACAACAGAAGAAGAGTCGAAAGATAAGTTTGCAACACTGATAGCTATAAAATGTACTTGTTCTTATAAAGCTCTGAATACTAGAACAGTAATAATTTTTTTAAAATAACTTCATCCATGTAAAAATCTTTGTATACCTGAAAAATAAAGTACATAGCTTAATAGTATGAATTTAATGAATTAATGCCTCCTGGAGTGGAAGAAAAATTTGAAAGACCCTTTGTTTCATCTATGAAATATTCAATAAATTTAAATTACTATAAATACTCAAAATGCATAAAAGATGTAGGAAGTAAGAAAATACAGTGCTAGCTGTACAAAGATCAATAAATACAAGATTTTTACTAAGAGATAATCAGATTACTTGAATGTGACTGTAGATGTCTTATTCCTCAAAGGCAGGTAACTGGAAAAATTAAAAATGAATATCACTTAAATAAAGATAGGTCTGTCCTGGCTCTATATAGAAATCACTGATTTCATTCAGACCTTATTGTATTAACTTCTGACCTTAACAAGAGCCAGAGGTACAAGTTGAAAAAAAAAGTTATTAACAACATTTTTATGAGCAATAGATCTTTTCATAGATTTCTAGACAAGTGGGAACAATTAGCTTGACTCAGATAGACCCTTTACTAGGAATAAAATGGCTAGGTTGACGGCTAATTGTGTTTTGCATCTGCTGCCTAATAAAATTTTGTATCCCTCAGGGTTTTCATATGACCAAGATTCATCACTTCTCATCATCTTCAATTCTGAATCCCTGGAAGCTCATGCAAGAGCTGACAGTGTGACCTAGGTTCATCTGTTAAATCCACTGAGGAATGAGGAGGGCATTTTAGTCCATCAATTTAAAACTGGCTTATATTTTAAAGAGCATAGGGGGAGGTTTTAGGTTTAACTGGTTTTATTATGGAAGCCACCTTGAGCATTCTGAGAAATATTTTGACTGTTATAATCAGTGGAACAAAATCAGGTCAAGGGGAAATTGAATAATATAATAGAATATTCAGTGAAGTCTTATGGCATAGAAACTCAATAACGATAATTTCAGTTCTTTTGCACAAGATTTCAGTACTTTGCTACCTGTAAAAAAAAAACATTTAGTTTTAACTAATATTATGGTACTTTCCAGAATGGACTTTGAAATGCTACATGAGCAAATCATGTTATTTTTAAAAATAAACTCCACCGAAGAAGATAAATGGCAACATCGTTGCTCTTTCATGCCTCATTGTGCATTTTCAACACCCAGAACGTGTCCCGTCAACCAAGGCAGCAATTACTGAGGAAGGAATTAGCATAGTTTTCACTACTTTTCCTTTGAGACAGAAATGAGAATTCTCAGTAAGAGGAAAGAAGGCATGGCTTGCCTTCACTAAATAGGAGATGGTCATTCTGTAAAAAAAAATACGGAAAAAAGTCTGTTTCAGAAAACATTAATGTAAAACTTGTTATAAGGAAACAGATAGTATGGGGTGAAGAGACCAGTCAAAATTATTTCCTATGTAGAACTGATCATGAACTGAACAATTTTAGCCCAAGTATATGCTAGGGCTTTCATTTAAAGTCCTTTGAATGGATAATATCTTTTATCAGTCACCCATTTAGCCTGATAGCCAGCAAAAAGTAGATGTCATTCTGATTCAGAATGCTACAATAAAGAAATAAATTTTGCTTGTGTAAAACATAAGAAAGCTTTTATGTTCCTGCATACTTGGCCTTTGCACAGTCTGTAAACAGCACCTCACATAAACTAGCAGAAAAGCAAAGTATTTTTCAAAGGTCAGAACTAGAAATTTTGTATGTTTAGGCCTTTCCAGGGCTTTGATTATTTTGTAAAATTAGAAACGTATTTTAAAACACTGAGTTATAAATTTTGTGTCTGATTTTTCTCTCATTTGCATGGCTACCACTTTGGAAAAATACTGTAATGACTCTCAAGGCTCATTAGAGGGCACTACATTGACTTCCATTTCCCACCAGTTAAAGTACAAAGCTCAGTGAGTAACTAAATTTTGTGCTCAGTTGCTAAACTGAAAACGAAAGGGGCACAGACTGGGGAAGGAGAATGAACAAAAAAAATAGTATAAATCAAACTGAAGTTCCTGTTTTAAAGAAATGCAAAGCTGAAATGACCCTTCTCTTTAAAAAATTCATAAAATGGAAAATCTTCCCTTTGACTATAATGTTTTATATCAGGAGCATCTACTTTAGGGACATTTCAGGGTGTGGGAATACAGGGCTAGGCTTTCAAAAATGGAAGATGAAGAGATAGAAATAATTTTGAAACACCTTTTTGCTCAATAACTGACTCACTTAAGTCTGTATTTTTAAACAATCTATGACAGTTTAGATCTTGGTATAAAAAACTAGTATAGAACCACAGAATCATAGAAGAGTTTGAGTTGGAAGGAACTTTTAAAAGTCATCTAGTCCAACCTCCCTGTTATGAGCAGGGACATCTTTCATCAGATCAGGTTGCCCAAAGCCCTGTCCAACCTGACTTTTAACAGTTCAAATGATGGGGTATTCACAACTTCTCTGGACAACCTGTTCCAGTGTCTCACCACCCATATCGTAAAAAGTTCCTTCCTTATGTCCAATCCAAACCTACCCTCTTTCAGTTTAAAACCACTGTGCTTTCTCCTGTCACTACAGGCCTTGGTAAATAGTCTCTCTCTATCTTTCTTATAATCCCCCTTTATATACTGAAAAGCTGCAATACAGTCTCCCAGGAGCCTTCTCTTCTCCAGACTGAACAATCTCAACTCTCTCAGCCTTTCCTTGTAGGAGAGGTGTTCCAACCCTCTTATCATTTAGTGGTCCTCCTCTGGACCTGCTCTAAGGTCCATGCCTTTCTTGTGCTGGGGACCCCAGGGCTGGATGCAGTACTCCAGGTGGGGTCTCACAACAGTGGAGTAAAGGGGGAGAATTACCTCCCTCACCCTGCCGGCCATGCTTCTTTTGATGCAGCCCAGGATGCAATTGGCTTTCTGGCCTGCAAGAGCACATTGCCAGCTCATGTCCAATTTTTGATCTGCCAGTATCTCCAAGTCCTTTTCTGCAGACCTCCTCCAAATCAATTCATTCCCTAGTCTGTACAAATATTGAGTGTTGCCCTGAGCCAGGTGCAGGACCTCCACCTGGTTTGTTGGTTTGTTGAACTTCACGAGGTTTGCATTTGCCCACTCCTCAAGCCTGTCAAGGGCCCTCTGGATGGCACCATTTCCCTCAAGCGAATCTACTGCTCAACTCTGCTTGGTGTCATTTGTTAACTTGCTGAGGGTGCACGCTATTCAATTAGCTATGTCATTGATGAATATATTGAATATTGTTGGTCCCAGTACAGACCCTTGAGGGATACCACTAATTATTTGTTTCCACTGGACATTGAGCCATAGACTGTAACTCTTGTATGTGGCCATCCAGCCAATTCCTTATTCGTCTCACAGTCTATCCATCAAACCCATATCTCTCCAATTTACAGGTAAGAATGTTGGGAGGGACAGTATCAAAGGCCTTACAGAATTCCAGGTAGGTGACACTAGTTGCTCTTTCCTTGTCCACTGATGCAGCCATTCTATCGTAGAAGGCCACTAGATTAGTCATGCATGATTTACCCTTGGTGAAGTCATGTTGACTGTCTCTGATCACCTCCCTGTCTTTCAAATCCTTTGACATAACTTCCAGGAGAATCTGTTCCATATCTTGCCAGGCACAGAGATGAGGCTTACTGGTTGGTAGTTCCCAGGGTCTTCCTTATTACTCTTTTTAAAAATGAGTGCGTTTCCCTTTTTCTAGTCACTGGGAACTTCACCTAACCACCACGACTTTTCAAATATGATGGAAAGTGACTTAGCAATTACATTAACCAATTCCCTCAGGATCTTGGGAAACATCTCGGGAAGCATCTCATTGGATGCCATGGACTTGTGTATGTTTAGGTTCTTCAGGTGGTCTTGAACCTGATCTTCTCTTATGGTGGGAAGGACTTGAGGTTCAGGGACTTCATAGACATGGGAAGAGTGAAAACTGAAGCAAAAAAGGACATAATCATGGCCACCAATCTTGACCTCTCTAATTAGTTCATCTGTGTTGGCAGGCAACAGGTCCAGTAACAGTTCAGCTCTGGTTGGGCTATCACCTGGATTATGAAGCTGTCCCCAATGCACTCCAAGAGTCTCCTGGACTGTTTATAGCTTGCTGTGGTACTTTGCTGACAGATATCAGGGGTTTGAAGTCCCCAAGAAGGAGCAGAGCCTGCGAGCATGATGCTTCCTGTAGTTGAGCTTCACCAACAGGCTCTCCTTGATTGGGTGACATATAATAAACACCAGCCACAAGGTTTTCTATGTGGGCTTGGTCTCTAATTTTCACCCATAAGGTCTCAATTGCTGTTTTTCAAAGACATCTCTGTGCAATCAATCAATCTTTTTACATAGATGGCAACCCTTGTCCCCCACCTCCTTCCTTGCCTGTCCCTTCTGACCTGTTTATAGCCACTGATTGCAGCATTCCAGTCGTGTGTTTCATCCCACCAAGTTTCAGTGATAGCAGTTAGATCATAACTTTCTAGCTGCACAGTGGTTTCCAACTAAACCTCTTTGTTATCCTCGTTACATTCATCGGTATACGGGCACTTCAGCTGGGCTATCTACCATGTCACCTTTTTAGAGGAACAAACCCTAATTCCTTTGACACATTTCACAGCTGTTTCTTTGTTGGTTCCTAATATATCAGCACTCCCTAGCTCTCTGTTTCTCAAAACGAATAGCAGGAGTGGATGACAGTCTGTATGGTTTGCCAGGATCAGTAACTTCAACACAGAAGCATAGAATCATAGAATGGTTTGGGTAGGAAGGAACCTTAAAGATAATCTAGTTCCATGTCCCATGCCATAGGCAGGGACAACTTTCTGCTAGACCAGGTTGCTCAAAGACCCATCCAACATGGTATGGTAGAACAGTTCCAGGCATCCACGACTTCTCTGGGCAATCTGTTCCAGTGTCTCACTACGCTCACAGGAAAGAATTTCTTCCTAATATCTAATCTAAATCTACCCTCTTTCAGTTTAAAACTGTTACACCTCATCTTATCACTACATGCTCTTGTAAAAAGTCCCTCTCCACCTTTCTTGTAGGCCCCCTTCAGGTACTGGAAGGCTGCTATAAGGGGTCCCCAGAGCCTTCTCTTCTCCAGGCTGAACAACCCCAACTCTCTTAGCCTGTCTTCATAGGAGAGGTGCTCCAACCCTCTGATCATCTTTGTGGCCCTCCTCTGGACTTACTCCAGCAGGTTAATGTCCTTCTTATGTTGGGGCCCCAGAGCTGAATGCAGTACGCCAGGTGGGGTTTCACGAGAGCAGAGGAGAAGGGCAGAATCACCTCCCTCGACCTGCTAGTCATGCTTCTTTTGATACAGCCCAGGACATGGCTGGCTTTCTGGGCTGCAAGTGCACATTGTCAGCTCATGTTGAGCTTCTCGTCAACCATCATCCCCAAGTCCTTCTCCTCAGGGCTGCTCTCAATCCATTCTCCACCCAGCCTGTATTTGTGCTTGGGATTGCCCCAACCCACATGCAAGACCTTGCACTTGGCCTTGTTGAAATTCATGCAGCTCTCACGGGCCCATCTCTCAAGCCTGTCAAGGTCCCTCTGGATGGCATCCCTTCCCTCCAACATGACGATCACACTACACAGCTTGGGGTCATCAACAAACTTGCTGAAGACACACTCAATCTCACTCTTCATGTAGCCGACAAAGGTGTTAAACACCAGTCCCAGTACCGACCCCTGAGGAATGCCACTCGTCACTGGTGTCCACTTGGACATTGAGACATTGACCGCAACTCTTTGATGCGACCATCCAGCCAATTACTTATCCAATGAGTGGTCCATCCATCAAGTCCATGTCTCTCCAATTTAGAGATAAGGATGTTGTGTGGGACAGTGTCAAATGCTTTGCACAAGTCCAGGTAGATGACGTCAATTGCTCTTCCCTTATCTACCAATGCTGTAACCCTGTCATAGAAGGCCATCAAATTTGTCAGTCACGACTTGCCCTTAGTGAAGCTACGTTGGCTGTCACCAAAAAACACCTCCTTATTTTCCATGTGCCTTAGTATAGTTTCCAGGAGGATCTGCTCCATGATCTTGCCAGGCACAGAGGTGAGACTGACCAGCCTGTAGTTCCCCAGGTCTTCCTTTTTTCCCTTTTTAAAAAAGGGGGGTATATTTCCCCTTTTCCAGTCAGTGGGAACTTCACCAGACTGCCAGAACTTCTCAAAAATGATGGATGGTGGCTTAGTAGCTTCATGTGCCAGTTCCCTTGGTCCATCCTTCCGCCTCTCAATGATGTCACAAACATGAGCTCCTGGTAGGCAGTGAACTTCGCTAAATAAATTGTCTGGGTGGCAAATGGATGCTTTGGTGTCTCTCAGTAAGGAATCTCCAATTTCTAATGGTTAACACGCTTTTCTGGTGGCACTGGTTTTAATGTGGCTAGGTGGTTGGGTCAACTTTGCATGGTCACCTTCTCCTGGATCCTATTACTTACATGCTCTTCATTCTCCAATCCCAGAGCACTGGGTCTATTATGTAGGGGCATTTCAGAGGATGGAGGAAGTTTCTTCCTTCTACCCTGAGCAAAAAGGTCCAGTCTCCTTCATTTCATGATTTACTTGTGTCATTCAGCTCAAGGTTAAATTCAGGCTTACCTTCCCCTTGCACAGACTTAAGGCAGAGCTGTTGCTCAACCTGGGACAGTGCACAATACCACGTATCAATCTCCTGCTCACATTCCCAGACACTGTCTGGCTTGCTGAGCTCCTCTTGGAACATAGCTACTTGTCCAAGTTCTTCCAGCTGGGCACACTTGCAGCTATGACATCTACTGCTTTCAGGTGCTAGGGGGACTTCCAGGTACTGGAGCTTGAAGGGGAAAGTCTAATTTTAACTGCTCAGCAGTGGTAGTCTGTGATGAAGGAATGATCTGGCATGGAGGGCAAGAAGGCCAACTGCAAGAAGGGATTAAACTGGCTGGAAGCAGGAATGTCAGAGGCAGAATGACTCCTTGGAAGTGAGTAAAGTTTCCCTTGGTGATGACATAAGAAAGAGCCTCAGCATTGTCTGTAGACTATCCTGGAATAGGAGCGTGCAGGGGCCCAAGCTCAGGGGCCACATTTGGGCAGCAGAGCTGGGCTGGGGGAAGGAGCCACGGCCAAGCTGAGGAGCCCCATGCAACTGCTCAAGGAATTGGTGCTGGTGCAAGTGTGTATGAGGAATCTGCTTGTGATGAATCTTTGCAGACTTCATATAGAGCTATGTATTGCAGTGGGACTCTGCCCAATGCATTGTTCATTAAATTTTTCTTTTATATTTTAAGCACAAATGTGTGTTTAATTCACCTTGAAGGGTGCCATAAAAATTCCCCAACAAGTTCCATGCAACTCAACGTATGGACAGCTATTTCAGTCCTTGGGAGGTCTGTTTGGGTGGAATGGTCAGCGTAGGAAGGCTGTAGTGTTTTCATTTGGGTTTCAGCCACAACCTTGCAGTTGCGGTGGGTGGACACCATTTTCTTTCAGCAGATCACAGTCGCCTTATGGTTCTTAGAGAAAAAGTCCATTTATAAAATGGTAATTATTTTGAAAGATGTCATCCTTCTAATTCTAATTTCCTGGAGACCTCAAGCTTCTGGGTAAGCTTGCACAGCCTCCGCTTAATTGGGGTGACTGTCAGGGCTGCAGCCTGAGCCTGTGGGTGAGCAGAGCAGGCAGCAGCCTGATCACTGGCAGAATGCACAGCCCTTGCTGTGTGCTCTTCTGTGTGAATTTCCACACAAACTACTGACACTGTTCCCAACACATACTACTCCCTGTTTGTGTGCCCTGGTCACAGTGCTCCTGGGGGCTAGCAGTCCCTCAGGGCTGGTTGTATGTGGCTTCCCATGGTTTGAACTGGCCATGGGGATCACCAGCAGCACCCAACTTTTGCCCACTCCACTTGTGTACATGAGATACCAGATGTTTTCCCTCAAACTTGCCTAGTTTCTTGAGGCCATACCCCACCTATTCCTACTTCCCTTCCTGTCATTACCAGCTCATCCTATCCATTTTCAGCAGCTGTTTGGCATATGGTCTTTCATTCAGACAGCATTTACAAGGGCATGTAGTGATAGGAAGAGGGGGAATGGTTTCAAACTGAAAAAGGGTAGATTTAAATTAGACATTAGGAAGAAATGCTTTACTGTGAAGGTGGTGAGACACTTTAACAGGCTGCCCAGAGAAGTTGTGGATGCCCCCTCCTTGGCAATGTTTAAGGCCAGGTTGCATGAGGCTTTGAGTAACCTGGTCTAGTGGAAGGTGTCCCTGCCTGTGGCAAGTGGGTTGGAACTAGATGTTCTTTAAGGTCCCTTCCAACTGAAACCATTCCATGATTCTATGATTTCCCGTGCAATCTGAATTCTACAAAATAATGTGTCATGGATCTTGACACCTCGTCAATTGTGCATGCAAGAAACAAGGAGGAATTAATGCAAAAATACCTCTGTGTGTGTCTGTGAGTATGTAGATGACAATGGCTGAGAGAGCAGAGTTAGAAGAAAGATAACAGTGGGGTGGGATGTGATGTTGGGAGTAGGTCTGGGTGGTGCACAGGTAAAAATGGCTGAGGGGTGAAGAACAGAAGTTTATACTGACACTGTGTTTATTTACAGAGGTTGAATGAGGTGTATGTGTATCACATATATTTCTTCATGGCATGTGTATGTGTAGAGGGCCAGGAGATGAGGACAGCATACATATGCATGTTAAGCTTATAGCAGAATGTTTGATTGGAAAGATTATGCAATAGAGATATCAGTCCCTCTTGTACCTCGACTCCGTCTCAGACAGGACTACCTGTGGCAGGTAGTAAGTGGGGTTGCCTGCTATACAGTCCCATCACCTCCTTTTGCATCCACCAATCTGTGCATACACAGCTTTCCTGAGGATTTCCTGTTGTTTTAAAAAAATTCATTATACACTAGTTGTACTTCGTGTTAATCAGAGATATAATTTTGAACTAAAAATTCTTCTTGTTGGAAAGAAATACTCTGAAATTTGTCCTGAGACAAAATAATATCAATTTTGAAATACTTAAATTTCATACGGAGTGGGATTTCTCTTTCAGAAAATTCCAGTGTGGGAATTTTGGGAGAAGGAGTTCTAAAAAATCCTAATGAATGTGTTAGAAAGACATTGAAAAACTGTCTTTCTAAAGGAAAAAAGCTAAATGTGCAACTCAACAGTACAGTATCACAGAATCACAGAATGGTTGCAGTTGAAAGGGACCTCCAAGGGCATCTGATCCAATCGCCTTGCTCAAGCAGTGTTGTCCACAGGCCAAGACCATGTCCAGGCACACTAATGTGCCTGTATCGTCTACATTCAGAAAAAAAAAATCTGACAAATCCAAATATTCACAATTTTATTGCATAGTTAGTAAATTATATTTTTCCAATGCATAAAATTATAAATTCATGTTTGCATATAAAGAAGCAAATAGCATTTACCTTAAGAAACACGCAGACTGGTTAAGTCGAATTATTAACAACTTCAACCATTTCTATAAATAGCACAGTATATAATACACATGGTATTTTATATTTTGTAAATATTTTCCTATGTTATTTATCAGATTAAATTAATTCAGCTTTCCACTGTTGTTCATCATGATTTTTCTGGAGGATTTTTTCACAGTTAGACTTTTATATGTAGTTATGTTTTTCAGATTTCAATCTGCAATTTCAACTGTCTGTTCCATGTGCAGTCTGCTTAACTAACTTTGTTGTACAGTTATCAAAAGAGAACTCAAGTTAAACTTATCTTGCATGCATGATACTATAACTTAAATCCTTATTTAATTGCCTAGCATATCAGTATTATATAAATAATTAGATTATGTCATATTTTTAGTTTAGTGTTCAGATAGACACACTGAGTCACCTGGTAGTTTGCTTTAGAGTTTTATACTTTGCTTTAATCTTTGAAACAGTCATTGCTTACACCCAATTTTTAATCCTCAGCCAAACTGGACCTGAGTCCTTGTGCACACATATATCTCACAAACCACACAGAAAAGGCAATTATACTGTAAATTATGTTTTAAAGCATACTTCCTCTCAAGACTTACATTTAAACTTAGTTTGAAGTTCCCTCAGCTTCAGCCATACTATGCAAAATCTCAAGTCACGTGATTTTTTTCACTTCTTACTAATTCTCTCAAAAGGTACTTACAACATTTGAAAACTTTATTAATGACCAAAATTATCTTTTCTATTAATTCTTTGTATTTGATGAGGAACTGTTATTGTTCAGCCACTACTGAGACATGATTTTCGTATCTCTGTTCAGTAAAAAGTTAAAGAAAGCCATTGCCAAGGAAGGCATGGGAAGCCGAGCCATGTACACTGATCAACTCTGCCAAATTATAGATGTTTAAGTAGTTTCTCACAATACCCATAAAAAGCTCTAGTTAAAGTATATAATTTTCAGTTACGACATAAAATGTATTATCTTAGACTTCCTTGGAAGAAGACAGGCTTACCGACATACTGTATTTATCTCCTGGCCTACTAATTAGTGTATGCCCACACTTCATGGTGCAAAAAAGGAGCCAAGCTGCATTGCTGCAGCACTCTGCCTAGGCTCATTAGCTCTAAGAGCAGGGCTAATTAACTCAGGTGCAGTACAACACAGCAATCGGTGTTCAGTTTCAGGACTTATCATTTTCATTAGTATTTGCATGGTACCACTTGCTCTGAAGAGATATGTCTGGTTTCTCAGAGCTAACTGGTCTTTAGGGTGCTGTGCTCTGTAATACAGACATTAACCTTAAATACGCCAGTGCCATTCTCTCATCTCTCCTTTTTCACTGGGAAGTGTAAAATTTTTGTTCTGGAAGATCCTTCTCCACCACATCTCCGATCCCAGCAGTTTTAGTGTTCAAGGTGCATTCTCTGGCTAAATATGTATTTTGACCAGTGACTTTTCCATCCAAACATTGACTCCAAACAAATATTACAAACAAACAATATTTTCCTTTTAATTGTCTAGGGCCCCATACTGAACTAGTATAAATTATGTCACTGTCTTAGAAATGAAAAAAAAAGACAGTTTAATTTTGTGTTGCATAAAATATCTTTTTTCTTTGTTTTTGTACTAAACCAAAATTTAAAAATTGTATACCCTTTTTGCAACTTTCCCCCACTGTGATTTTCAACTGTTCTTTCTCTTTTTATTTATTTTCATAACATAGTTTATTTATTTAGTTAGTTAGTTATTACCATACATTACTGCTTACATTATTTTTACCATATTAATTGGTCTTTTACTTTTTCTAATTCCAAGGAACCATGGAAGAATGTAAGGACAGATACAATGATAATGTACATATATTCTAATAACGTTGCTTGCATATGAAAATAATGATAATAAGTCACTTCAGATATATCTTCTAATAAATATCAGTGTGAATTAAGAGCAAGCAGGTATTTAAAAATCATCGTTGTCTTAGGCTAGTGCATAGCCTGAATCAGCATGTTCGGGAGCTTTGAAATCAGCTGATGTGAGACATCAAATACTATAATCTTGATTTCATTAACCTAGCATACCTTAAGTACCATTTCTGCTCTTAAATTCTTGAATATACAATGTTAATTGTTTCAGAAATTTTAACATTATTACACTACCTAATTGCACTCAGATTCAGTAATTTGAAAGTGTAAATATCATACCATTTGCATGGGAAGTTAATTGTGAATACAAAACTGCAGTTGTAAAGAGGGGTTTTATAAACCTGGCTCTCTGTACAAGAAATTATGTTAAATGTGAAGTTTGCTTCTGCTCTCTTTTGAAATCAACATCCACATCACTGCTAAAAAACTAAAGACTTCTTAAATAACACAGACTTAATCAATGAACTGACAAAAGATCTCAACCCATTTTCATTAAAACCATGAGACAGACATTTTATTTAATATCTCATTTCACTGGCTAGGATGGCCCTATCCTTTTCCATGAAAAGGAAAACATATAGTTGTAATCTCTATTTGCATCATAGATTCACTTGCCAGTTATTCAAAAATTTTCCCACTTATATAGGGTTATACTAAATAGCAGTTTGCATGAGATCTGGCCATCAGTTTTACTTCTTTAATTCCTATATTTCAAAAGCCAACTTATTTTCTGTAACAAACATGCCTAGCTAAGTAAGTAAAGTCAGTAATTGTCACTTTCTCCCTTATGCTAGCCAAATATTGATATGCATTTTTGGTAGCATACTTTTTTCTAGCAGCAGAGTTTTAGTGTATCTATTTAACACATATAAAATTGTACTAAACATCCAATTCAGCATCAATAATTTAAATATATTTTTAAAGAGGTAAAGGACAAACATTTTTATGACTGATTGTAGATTAGAAATAATACCGACATTTTAAAACTTGTATTTGAAAAGACAGCTGACTCAGTAAAACAAAAATGAAAATAAAGACAACTGAAGATGTAGATTTAAGTAACATAGGTTCAAAATAAATACTTAGAAAATATTTGCCTTATAGTGTTGTAAAGCATAAATAATCTGATGACGATACAAATGATCTGATGATATTAGTCAAATAAAATTTTTTACAGCCTGACATTATTCCTTTAAAATGCCTGTCAAAACTTCATGTAAACATAAGTTAAACAATAAAGAAAGAAAGGACTCTGCTGTTACAAAACTGAATATCTTTTTTTCAATAAAGTAAAAACTACATCTGTTGCTACTTACTGTGTTAGTGGAGCATTATGTAACACAGTACAGTTGTTATTAGAGAAGTTGATTTTATATGTAAAGTTTTAATCATAAAAAGTTGTGCATTGGTTGTTATCATTTAATGTTTCTTGAGGTACATTACTTTTCAAAAGGTTTCATTAGTTCTTTACTAAACGTGCAAATACCCATGAATCTATCTGTCAAAATGTGGTTGGAAGGGGAAAATATGTGCCTGTTTCATGTAAGAAAATGGTTTGATTGCCTTAAAATATATGTGTGTACATATTTATGTATACATATGAACACATATGTATGCAAAAATCCTGAAAACATCTCCAGGAAGAAACTTATTTACATGCAAAAATGGTATTTGTACTGTAAATCACTCTTTGATCCAAGGCACTTTCAATCAGAAAACTTTAAATTACTGATATTCCACATTATTTTGTTTATGTAATCCACAGTAACACCCACCGAGTGCAATCTTAAATTGTTACATAAAGAAATAACAAAATGTCATCTATAGAGAAGTTTAAGTAATTTTTAGGTGATAGGATCCATCATGTGAGATATGTCACATGATTGGTAGAACAGGGATATTTAAAATTTTATGTATACACATCACTCATCACGATTTCCAAAACCTACCTTTATCACAGGATTGGTATTGACTTTGCCACAAAGAGCTGAGGAGAAATTCTTTTCCCTTCAAAATCTGTAGCAGAACCATCTAGAGCCAGACGGTGTTTCGCCCCCAGCTGTTCTGGATCACCAGGAACAGGCCAGCCCTCATGTGGCACAGATGTAAGATGTCAGAAAGGGCCATTAGAAATCAGATGGAAGTAACTTTTTTCCCTTTTCATCCCTCTACCTCTCTAGTCTGTCTTGTATTCCAGAGTTTTCTTTTGGTCATGAGTGGATTTAAAAAACAAAGGAGAAATCTCAGTCAAAAACAGGCAGGCACCAAGGTTAACTACCTGTTTCCCAGCTTTTTTTATAGAAAATAGGTGACAGTGTGGTCACTGGAGCTGTGTTGCATGGCAGGGATATGTGAGATGACTGGAAGAATCTTGCCACAGATGGTACTGCAACAGATGACCATGCAAGAGTTTCTGTGCAACTGGACTCAAACACATGCATGAAGATACCTTAACCTTTAAAGGCCAACATTTCAGGAAATATAACAAAATGGAGGCTGAAATTCAACTGTTTTTCAGGATCACATCTATGTTATCTACATATAATAGAACATGATAAAATTATCATTAAAACCTCTCCCTAAGACACTGCTGAAATGAAAAAGCTGCAATTTATCGGTATGCTCATACTTATGAATTAATAAATTAGGATTCATAGCAAGGCTTTTCTTTTCAGTCATCTTGCTAGCAGGTATTACAATCTTTATAAAGTTAGTGAAGGAAATTATAATCAGTTTCTATTAAAAGAAATTGTGTTTGGTGTGGGAAACAGCTGACATTCTGTCTCATTCAGAAAGCATATAAATAAATAGCTCTCTAAAGAGGAACTGTGTAGTTAGAATGGAGTCCCTAAAGAGAAAAAACACCTTATTTTTTTAGAATTGTTTTACAGATAGTCAAAATGTAGGCCAAAGTTAAATATATTCCTAGAAAAGGATATAAATATATAAACGGGGATGATTTCAAAGAACTTATCCAGTCCCCACCCTTTTTTTTTTTTTAATCTAGGAAACTAAGAAGATGAATCTTACAACTCTAGAGAATTTAAACAAACATGCTCATTTTTTTCTGTGTTGCCAGGGTTCCACTTTTCTCCAGCTCACCAACTGATCTGAAAAAGATCAAGCAGCTTGGAAACATGTATTTCCAGCAGATAGCTAAGAAGCAGTAGAGTGGGTAAAGAGGCATTAAACGTCTGAGCTTTCCAATGGAAATCTGCATGTTTTTTTAACAGAGGATTTGCAAAACTGATTCACCTCAGGGGAAAGGCTTGATTTAGGTGAATTGATGTTCCTTACTGGGAAAAAAAAACCCTAAGTTATGTCTTCTAATAATAAAAGTGTTGCTGGGCCTACACAGGGATGAAAGACCAACTCACTGACAAGAGCCTTAGTTTTAAGGTTGTGATGTTCAATTTCCACCAGCAATTTGGAAAAATCACTGCCTTTGTCTCAGTTCTTAAAAGAAACCTTACCTACCTCATAGACATGTGGAATACAAACATCCAAAGATGTAAGGTGTTCAGAGACCCATGCTATTGACTATACACATTTAGTTGTCAATATACAGAAAATGCTTTGGTTGGACCGATGTTTCAACAGACTGGAAGCTTGAATACGTGGAATGCATGCATCTTTTTGAAGATTTGCAGAGAATAACATCTCTTCCCATACTGTCACAATATGGTGGACAACATTCTGTAAAAAGTGAGATTCACTCAAGAATCTCAGTTATTTTGATGCTTTCAATGAACACACCCAACTTCTATACATGCATGAAGGGACCAGCATGCTGTGCAATACTAGAAAGCTATTTGGATCTTCAATAACTTGTGTGGCTCATATAATATATCAGAGTACAGTACATATTCTATTTGACGTGTTTGATTCTGCTCCATCGTGTGACTCAGTGGTGTGGAAGGTGTTATCCGCAGCCATTCTATTTCAAGTGTACAGTCTCAAGAGGTAGGAGTGAGTGTCATCTATAATTTGCAAGCCAGACATCCTTGCATTTCCACCAGCATCATTTATTATCCAGGTAACTTAGAGCATACTCATGATCTTAGTTCTTAGTGCTTAAGTCAAGGCTGAGTGCATACTCATGATCTCTCTCCTTTCCTTTCTCCACCTCTGCACTTTTCGTCGTTACTTGTCTGATTTAATCTACTAGGTTGAGATTCTATCGATGGATCAGCAAATTCAGTATTCATTTACTTATTACTATTTTATATCGTAGACTACACTTCTAAACAATCAGCATGACCATTTTATTTTCATAGTTTCATCTTAATGCCTACAAATATCTGAATTTGTACTGTGTTATGGTTTGTAATGAGTTTTCACCTCATAAAGCCTTACTTATATTCAGGCTTAAATACTTGAGGGCTTTTAGTGGTTTTCTTTTCCAGTGTTTAGAGGAGTGTAGGATTTTAGTCAGGAAGTATATGTTCAGTGTATTATCTGTAGGAAATACAAGGATGTGTTTGATTACTGTAGAAATACAGAAAAGTCTATAATAATTTTACAGAATCATTAAAATGCATAGGTCAGGAGACAGATCTTCAGCTGTCTAAAATAACATTTGCTAAACTGCTTTACAGTAGAAGTGATTCCTAATTTCTCTTCTAGTCAGCGAAATATCCATAAATGCAGTTTTGCATTCAGAGAACGGCAAAATTTTCCCTAATGAAAGAAAGAAACTGTAGCTGTTAAATTAACAAGTTAACTAATCATCCTCAAATGCATGAACTTAACCATTTCACCTCCAAAATACAATCTTTACAACTAGTTGGAAATTTTATTTCATATTTATGAAACTGACAACCTTAACCATTTATGACAAAACACATTTTGCTTTTAGGTGTCTACTGAAAAAGTACTATTTTACTCCCTTTCCCCCTCCATCCACCTTCCCTTAAGCCAATTTTCAGTAATTCAAGTGGAAAATTTCTGATCTGAACAAATGGAAAAACTGTATTATTTTCAAGGTTAGATAACTCAAAAAATCTTGAATCTTTCTTTGAGCAGAGGTCAAGCAAGGAAAAATTCACTCCAAGAAAGTCAGAAGAAAATGAAATAAAAAACTCACCAAAACCTAGGATGGGAACTGAAAATCAGTACAGTTTAGTTCTTGCAGCAAACAGCATATGTAGGTGATAAAAACCCTGGCCTTATGGAAGTCAGCGGCAGAACTTCCATTAAATTTGGTGGGGTAAAAATTTCATTGTACCTTCCATTTGTAAACCTTCTCTACTAATAGTAACGACTTAATCCTTCCTATATTTCTGAAAGCAAAGCATGTGGTTTTGCCTCTTGTTTTGTACATGGAGAAACACAAAAGGATTAAGAGCATATCTACTTGCTGCAATACAGATAGAGGCAAATAAGCTGCTGGGTAGTATCATGCTGAGGAATTAACATGAGCCCTAGCAACAGCAATCACACCCCTATACTGATACAGACCTGCTGCCTCTTGCTTCGAAGGGCCAGGCAGTTGTGATGCAGCAACATGGGTTATGGTTGTACATTACTACTTCTGAATTAGTTGCAGGATCCCTGCTGTGTTTCACTCACCCAGTGGTGCGTTGATCACTGATCACAGAAACACTGTGTAGAAAAACTGAGACTACATCCTAGAGCAGTCGGGACAGTCCCCATTTCCCACTGCCTCACTACACTGAACCATTTCTGTAAAACTGTAACTTAGTCATGACATAACATTTCATAAGATTTTACCTTTGTTTTCCAAAATGGATGAAGCTGTGCTGCGAATAGAGAAGTAGGGCTAATGGGAATGGAGGCATGGAAGTGAAAATTACTTCTGAGGTAAAGCCATACTCAGTTCTTTAACTGAATGCACTGGGTAATTACTGTCCTGAATGTTAAAATACTTCATACATTAAAGCACGACTCCAGTAGCAAGTGTTTTCTGAGAACTTATGGCAATGACTTCTGTCTTTAACTGTGCACTTTTTAGGGGTCAAAAAAATTCGTATTGATTTTGTTTTAAACCTGCTTCCCGACAACTGAATGAACACTCACTACTGTTTATGTTAGAATGTGGCGGGTTGACCTTGTCTGGTTGCCAGGTGCCCACTAAGCTGCTCTATCACTCCCCCTCTTCAACAAGACAGGGAGAGAAAACCCATCTCATGGGATGAGATAAGGACAAGGGAGAAGATTTACCAATTACCATCACGGGAAGAAGAGACTCGACTTGGGGAAATTAATTTAATTAATTAATTAATTGTAACAGAGAAGGATGGTGAGAAATAATAACAAAACTAAAAATACCTTCCCCCCACCTCTCCCTTCTTCCCAGGCTCAACTTCACTATTCTTCTACCCCCTAGCTCTGAATGGCACAGTGGGATGGGAAATTGGGGTTTTGCGGTCAGTTCATAGCCCTTCATCTCTGCCTCTCTTTCCTCCTTATGCTTTTCCCCTGCTCCGGCATGGGATTCCACCCGTGGGATACAGTCTTTCATGAACTTGTCCAACATGGGTCCTTCCCACAGGGTGCAGTCCTTCAGGAAAAGACTGCTCCAGTGTGGGTCGCCCACAGGATCACAGGTCCTGCCAGAAAACCTGCACCTGCATTGACTCCTCATGGGCTGCAGGTCCTGCCAGATGCCTGCTCTTTCATGGGCTCTTCACAGGCTGCAGCTTCTTTCAGGGTATATCTGTGGCATAGGGCCCTCCATGGGCTGCAGTGTGGATATCTGCTCGACTGTTATCATCCATGAACTGCAGGGGAACAACCTGCGTGACTATGGTCTTCACCACAGGCTGCAGGGGAATCTCTACTCCGACACCTGGAACATCTCCCGTCCTTCACTGATGTTGGTGTCTGTAGGGCTGCTTCTCTCACATTTTCTCACTTCTCTCTCACAGCTGCTGCACAGGGGTTTTTTACCCTTGAATATGTTGTCACAGAGATGCTACCGATTCATTGATTTGGCTTAGCTTTGGCCAGTGGTAGGTCTGTATTGGAGCTGGCTGAAACTGGTTCTGTCCGACTTGGAGGCAGCTTCTGGTGTCCTCTTACAGAAGCCCCCTTACAGCCTCCCCGCCACTAGCAAAACCTTGCCACTTAAACTCAATGAATATGAGAAAGTGTGAATAATTGCTTCTTATTCAGTAACTCCATTATATTCATGATTATATAGACATCTAGCATACTTTTCTCTCCTATCTGTTGACTTTTTTCCAAGATAAAGTGTTCCTGGATAATTAATGTCTCCTTGTATGGAGATCATTTTTCCTTTGAGCATTATTTTCACTATTTGCTGTGCTTTCTTAGTTCTGGTGTTTTCTGTTTTAGATGCAATGACCTGAACCATAAGTTGCATTTTAAATATGAATTTATATAGCAGCAGAGTGATAGTGATTTCTAATTTATTCTGAATTCTCTGCTGCTTCCTAATATTTTGTATGACATTTTAGATGTTTTTAAGGCTTGACTTGACCATTTCAGAGAACTATCTACTATGACTCTTTTATGAGCAGTAATAAGGTATCATTTTCTTAGTATGTTTAGGCTTTTTTTTCCATGTAAATTACCTTGTGTTGGCAAAGACTTTATCTCACAAATAATTTCAACATACTCATTCAACATTGTAAGATCGTTCTGCAACTCTTCACAGTCATCTTTAATTTGGGTTATTTATCAGCAAATTTTGTAACTTTACCATTGACGTTCTTTCTTACATTAGCTTTGAACTCAATCTACTATCACAAATCCCCATAACTGCCATTCTTCTACTGTGAACACTGGCATGTTGAATATTCAAAGAATGTTTTAGATTGTGAAAATCTTGTTAATTTTTCTCCACTACTGTGCGATAAACCAGATGATCAAAATCTTTACTATAGTAAGGAATTGTACTGCTACTTTACTTGCTCCAGAGGTCAGAAACAAAGGGCTGTAGCTCTCTGGAACTTTCATAGATCCTTTTCTAAAAATTTATGTTACATCTTGTTTATTTTCTATGCTTTTGGTATAGACATTAATGATAGTGGTGTGTTCCACATTTTAGTAATTTAGGATTTTAGTTCATCTGGAACACTTGAGTGAAAATACCATCTCATTATTGCAATTTGTTACTGTTCATTTAACCAGTTTATTATAAATTCTGTTATACTAACATTTTAGTATGAACCCATCTCTTGTCCTCTGTGAGGAATAGCTTTGTTGGGAAACCTCTGTAAGCAATTTTGTAGTGGATACTGACACAAAAAAAAAAAAGTAGTTTGTCTTTTCTGCTATGGATCAATATTCTTTGATATTCCCTCTACATTTTAATCACATATTGGCCTGATCAGCTCTGTGCAGGTGTTACACTGCTCCTTCTCTAGACATTCTTAGTGGTCACTGAGAGGGAAATGGCTAAGTGGAGGACCATTTTCAAAGCTTAACTTACTGCTCTTCAGAGTGAATAAGCTCTCTCACAATAAAATACCCTTACTGTAAAATAGAAGTGATCACAGAGAGAATTATTGTAAAGTAGCTATAATAATATAAATTCTTATCCTAGCTCACTGTGCAGTAATTTTGCTGAGTAAACAAACATGAAGAGAGAGAACAATCAGCCATTGGAATATTCTCACTTCGGAAGTGGTGGATTCCCCAACATTGGAATCTTTTAAGATTCAGCTGGACAGGGTGCTGGGCCACCTTGTCTAGACTGTGCTTTTCCAAGAAAGGTTGGACCAGATTATCTTTGAGGTCCCTTCCAACCTGGTATTCTATGATGCCATGATTTTATGATTGTATTAATATTGGTTGTTTACCCTTGTGTTTTAGCTGAGGCTAAAACACTGTCCTAGTTTCAGCTATTAATGGCTAGCCTGTAGTATGTTTAACTGAAGCCGAACACTCTTTTGTAGAATTACCATTGATATTACTGGGCTCAATGTTACACCTGCATAGCAACAGAAATGACTGTAACCCACTAGAGTTCTACCACTTGTACACAAAACTTTGCTTGGTTAGAGTGATTCGGAGCACCTAAATCAAATCAGTGCTCTTAATTTCTTTCTGAGTATCTTCTCTTTTTACTGGCTTTTGATAGTCTATCTCCTGTGAGAGATAAGAAGAAAAAGAGCTCCGTTTCCTCCTCTGCTGCCATAGAGTGCATGCAACTCATACCTAAGCATGAGCTCTCTGTCCAAACTTCAAAACTCCTACGAAAGCATGGACTTTTGTCTAAACAATTTGATTGAGGGATAAGTTGATAATCTGTAGAAAAAAACTTACTTCATAAATCATACAAAAGTTCCCAGTCGCCACAGAAGAATCATATCAACATCAGCTGCCAGTCACCCAGCTGCATTTCATTCTTGGTTGCACATAAGGATAAGGTCTACACATTATTTCTGCCACATTCATCTTTGGTTCTCAAGCTATAAAACCAGAATGCTAATACTTAGCATTATGGAGGTGAAGCTATTGATCATTCTGAGACTTTCACATGCTATAGAGTTAGTGGCCATTTAGGTGTTCAAATGGATAACAGAAGGATGGAGCGTCATGCACTGCATACATAACATTTTGCGTAAAATGGCGTTCAGTGGTAAACCTGATTTAATGCATGCAATCACTGTTATTCTGTGCACGTTAGGTGGCTGTGCATACACAGCTAGATAGACACTTTCGCAGAAACCTCGAGCCTTATAGTAGCAAGGCAGTCCTTGAGGCTTCCTATATCATAGTAAAGTGAATATATGTATCTTCTAGGAAAAAATTGCTGGAGATTTAGATTCAGATAAAATATGCATAGATAAGAATTTTCATTTTAATTTTTAATGAACGTAATAGTAATAGGGTCAAAACATAACCCTCTGCCCATGTTACCCATATTAATTGTAAAACACATGAAAGCAGGAACATCCATTTCAGTCTGTTAGACTTTCAAAAATAGCTTTATTTTGAACTTTATAAATCCACTGTACAAGTACTTTTGTAGCAGTTTAGAATTTGTGCAAAGTATTGAAATAATCGTTTAGATGATATTAAATGTGTTTATATATCTCATTGGGCTGATTTAACTGGAATATTTTTAGCCTCACAAAATTTGCGATGTACCAAGCTTTCATGCAGAGGAAAAAATAAAGGTCTTTGTAAACTTTTTATCTCAGTTAGGTCATCTGTTTATTTTACTGTTCAAACATCTGGGGTTTCAGAACATCTGGCCAGTATTGCAAATGAAAGTCCAATAGTAAAACAAGAGCTCTTCCAAGTTAGCAGCATTAGAGGAAGAAATGCCTGAGGGTGATCCACACCATCAAACTGATTTATTAGTACAGCTGGTAAAAAGGACCAGACAAAGCCCTCTATTCAACTTGACTGTTTATTTATGTCACTACCAGACCTTCAGCTATTTCAGGAAACGGACTGAAGAAGCTCTGCCAAAATTCTTCAATAGCTTTTCTGAAAATAATCTTTAAGGACCAACATAAAAATAGTGGAGAAAAATGGAAAGTAATACAAAAATAAGTATACCATATTAAGTTGTCCCAAGTTGTTTTTTACTATTTTTATTGTCTATGTTGTATTTCATGATACTGAGTATCTACAATTAAAAATGTGGAATTCTGCAATAACTATGTTGAAGCCTTCACCTTATTCCAAGTGTGTGCTTCATTTCCTGTATATGAATAGCTCTAATGACTTCAGTAAGAGTACAGTCAAATATTTAGAGTGTAATTGTGGCCCCAAATGTCACCCTATAGGGAAACGCTGAAAATGCAATTTTGTTCTGAAACGCACAGCAAGCCTAGCAAGAAGTATTTACATGTATTGGAAAACATTATTATCACTAAAAGTATGAGCTATTTGGTTGTTAACGGAAGAGTTGTTTTTTGTGGATTTTGAAATGATACAAAACACTTTTCAACATTTTTCAGTTTTGTGAAGTTTTATATATTTCCCCAGTCTTAGTAGATATATTGATACGTTTTAGTGACATTCTCATTCTACCTAAGTTAGAGGAAACAAGTAATTTAATTGCTTAGTGAATGATTTCTGATTTATTGTTATGTGTGTATATTTGAACACCCTTTCCTTTTCCATTTCCATTTTTACTGACTGACAAATGAAGATGCCACAACCCTCATTCATCCAAGAAAATTTTATTTCATATCTGAAGATATTTTCAATAACACATAAAGATTAGGAAGACACTGACTCAGCAAGCCTTCTGAACATGTATCCAGCTTTAAAAAGTTTATAACATACAGGTACTTCCCTTGGGTCCCCTTGATCTTAACCTACATAACTGTTTGTTTACTTAACAAATCAGGACCTAGTTAAATCCTGGGCTTCTGAAATGACATGACAAAGTCAAAAGATGATATTTTAACCATTTCTTCTTGCAGGAGGTAATTATCAAAATGGGGTACAGAAATAATGTTTTTACTCTTCAAAAATAAGATTAATATTTAATTCAGATGTAACCAATTATTATTGATTGTAGAGAAAACCTAACATTTTTCATAATAGAAATGTCATGTATTCTTTGAGATCTGTAGAGTGGTTGCTAAGGTGAACTTACTAATGTCTGAAGGTCTTTGCTACTATGTGATAAAGCATCTGTTTCCTGAAGAATAAGCAAGCAGGAAGAATCACGTCTGTGATTCACAGTCTCAGCTAAATTCACCCCGCTACTACACAAAAAAGGGAAACACACTGCTGTGTCTTGCTACTCTGTGTCAATACATAGCAAAAAGAGGGAACAGTCAATCTAAAGTTTAGTTCTTTCCTGCCAAGAGAAGGCCATATTTGTTAAGAATTTTTTTTCCCTGTAAAGCTTATTGTTTTTCAAAAGGGTATGAGGTTCTGAATAATGAACATAAAGATTGCAGACATGTCACTTTTGCAGCTAAGTCCCTGATGCTGCAGGAGAAGACGTCAAATTAAATGATTTCGCCAAAGGGTAGCATCCAAAAAGGAATTATATATTGGCTTGACAGGTGTAGTTTGATAGCCCCAGTACGTTCTGGTTTGGGTTACCTCAGAGAAATAAGGTGTAGAACCTTGTAACACCCTCACCATACACAGATTTTTATTTTTAGATGGGTTGTTGGTCAAAAGAATCAAGCTTTTAAATGGGGCTTATTTTAGTGTGATCCAAGGTTTCTGCATAGCTGTCATGTTTTGTTGAGAAATACTTTTCTTTTGGCTTAAAAATTAAGATTTCAATAGTTTGTTTTTGCAGTCCTGTTCTTAATTGTGAGGTGAGGGGATGGGAAAGCTGCTCTCCATTATTTATTATCAGTCCTGGCTAACCGTGGAGGTCCCAGATGACCGGAGGCTGGCCATTGTGACACCTATCTATAAGAAGGGCCAGAAGGAGGATCCAGGGAACCACAGGCCTGTCAGCCTGACCTCGGTGCCCAGCAAGGTCATGGAACAGATCATCTTGAGTGCAATTACACAGCACATACAGGACAATCAGTGGATCAGGCCTAGTCAGCATGGGTTTAGGAAAGGCAGGTCCTGCCTGACCAACCTGGTCTCTTTTTATGACCACGTGACCTGCTTAGTAGATGAGGGGAAGGCTGTGGATGTAGTATACTTGGACTTCAGAATAGCCTTTAATACTGTCTCCCATGGCATTCTCCTGGATAAGCTGGCAGCCTGCAACTTGGACAGGTGCACTCTTAGCTGGGTTAACAACTGGCTGGATGGTTGGGCCCAGAGAGTGGTGGTGAACAGTACCACATCCAGTTGGCATCCGGTCACTAGTGCTGTCCCCCAGGGCTCAGTACTAGGCTCAGTCCTGTTTAATAACTTTACTGATGATCTGGATGAGGGTATCGAGTGCACCCTCAGTAAATTTGTGGATAACACTAAGTTGGGTGGGAGTGTTGATCTGCCTGAGGGTAGGAAGGCTCTGCAGAGGGATCTGGACAGGTTAGATAGATAGGTGGGCCGAGACCAATGGTATGAAGTTCAACAAGGTCAAGTCCTTGGTCCTACACTTTGGCCACACCAACCCCATACAGCGCTACAGGCTGGGGGAAGAGTGGTTGGAAAGTGGCCTGGTGGAAAAGGACCTGGGGGTATTGGTGGACAGGTAGCTGAACATGAGCCAGCAGTGTGCCCAGGTGGCCAAGAAGGTCAACAGCATCCTGGTGTGCATCAGGACTAGTGTGGCCAGCAGGACTAGAGAGGTAATTGTCCCCCCGTACTCGGCACTGGTGAAGCCACACTTTGAGTATTGTGTTCAGCTCTGGGCCTCTCACTTCAAGAAAGACGTTGAGATGCTGGAGCTAGTCCAGAGAAGGGCAACAAAGCTGGTGAAAGGTCTAGAGGGTATGTCCTATGAGGAGCAGCTGAGGGAACCGGGATTGTTTAGCCTGGAGGAAAGAAGGCTGAGGCCTTATTGCACTGTACAACTACCTGAAAGGAGCTTGTAGTGGGCTGGGAGTCGGCCTCTTCTCCCAAGCAACTAGCAACAGGACTAGAGGACGTAGCCTCAAGCTGCGCCAGGGGAAGTTCAGGTTAGACATTAGGAAAAATTTCTTCACAGCAAGGGTTATTAGGCATTGGAATGGGCTACCCAGGGAGGTGGTGGAGTCACCATCCCTGAAGGTGTTTAAGAGAAGATTAGATGTGGCACTTAGTGCCATGGTCTAGTTGACACAGTGGAGTTATGTCAAAGGTTAGACTCAGTGATCCCAGAGGTCTCTTCCAACATAGTTGATTCTGTGATTCTGTGAAAAGGGTTTCAGTTTAGCATTAAAAATATAAACACTATTTGTCCTCTTTGTGATTTGTATTTTTCAGCTTCTTGGGGATCACAGAGATTTCTTGGGTTGAGAAAATCTGCATTTTTATCACTGGTTTGGTAAAGATAACAAGTATCTGTGTTCATTAAACTTAACTATTTGCGCTCCCACCATTAGAAAAAAAAATCCCATAAAATTAGGGTAACAGATACAAAAGTTATGGCCAGTTCCAAGGATTATAAATAGTGTTGTCCAGTATGGGAATCAGGAGAGGTGGTAAAACACTTTGTGGTGGCTGTTTGAGGCAGTAAACAATTTGAACTGGTTTTTTCCTGATGGTACAGCTGTTGGAATACGTCTATTCCCAGAGAAACTTCCTCACATATATCTCTGACCCTGGACAAGAAAGTGGCTTTCATATTCTCTATTCAGTGTTGAAGCATGTACATTTATTCATTAGAAATCACTGAGAAATATAGTTCATTAGATTTGAAGAAATGGATGAAGGACAGTTTGGTTCCAGTTAACTTGAATAAACCCAAAGAGCAAGTTAAGTTCCTGTAAGTAGTCTGACAAAAAGAATTTAGCCCTAGGCTAAAGGTGACAGGAAAATAAAAAGTGAAAAAGGATGCATATTTTCTAATTGTATGCTTTTTTCCAAAATCCTCGGTTTGATTTTCTGGTTTGGTGTCCTCAGTGGACACATACCTAACATAATGTGTTCAAGTTAAGTGTATCCCGATAGCCAAGTGTACCTCAAGAGCCAGGAAATCAACAAGATATCTTCAGTACCTGTTAATATTCTGAGATATTTTAGGAAAAGTAAATGGGACTAGTAATATTACCTTATCCTGCCCAAAATTCTTATCTAGTGCTGTGCTTCCTTTACTTCAAAAACAAAAAGTACACAAAAATAATGGTGAAAGGAACCTTCATAATTGATCAGTAGGTACCTAAGATGATCTGATGCAATATGCTGGCTAAGAAAATATTGATGATATGATTTTTTTCAGTGATATCCTTATTAATATGCTTCATTATATCCAATAACAAAACTATTCTTTAACCAATATTTAATTAAAATAATTTTCAGGTTTGGCCATGTTTCTCTCAATAGGAGCAGGGACTGTGGATGTTTACTGTAAGAAAACAATACAGTAGCTGATTTAACCAAACAGGAATAAAAAAATTAGCTGAATGTGAATGCAAATTTGTGTGTGCCTTACGATTCTTTTTATTAAAAATGTTTGAGACAAAATTATGCAAAAGTAGTCAATTTTCCTGTTGTAAATACTTCAGAATAAAAATGATGCCTTCCCCCACTAATTAGGTATAAATATCCAAATGTACTGAGGTGCTGATCCTGTTCTCTGTCAGGTTCCATGGCTGTAATGAAACTTGAGTTCATCAACATTTCTCAGAAACAAACTATTTGAAGAAGTCTAATTTTTGTTTATTTAATTTGTCATTCCTTTGAACAGCTTAGACCATTTTGACTATCTGGGTAGGAAAAAAAAAGAGAACTGAAAGGCATACGCAGTGATATTGAACTAATTACTCATATTGACTGAAGTTATGGATAGTAATAATAGCTTAACGTGTTAAACTGGTTAAATCTTTTTGCTTAGTAAACAGGAAAAAATGTAGCTCGCAAATTATTTCTTTTGATGTGCATAATGAACCAATCTTAAGAACTGTTTGCTGTAGATTCTTTAGATACTAGTCTGCGTGATATAGATTGCAAACCTGTCCTGCTAACAACACTTATGTGGGGCAATGAAGTGATATGAGTGGTCAAGAGATTTACCCTCTGGGCTTAATGACTCTCATCTATTTGTAAAGATAGACAGGAAATTAATCAATTTACTTGTTGACATAATTGTTGTATGTTATACAAATTTCATGTGGGATCTGTTTTGTCCAAAGTTGAGCTCTTCAGATTCTCTCTTTGTACCTTTTCAACACCTGGTAGTATTATGACATGTATAGAATACATTTCTATACAGAAAATTTCTTAAGCAGCTTCAAAACATTATTCAAAAGTTTAAGCTATAGCCGCCACACACCTGAACAAGCAGTTCATGTTTATTTTTGGAATAGCTGGACACATACTCATGTCATTGTGGGGTTTGTGGTTTTTTTTTATACAGAGCTTAGATGCATAAAACTCCTGTTTACCCCCTTAACTGAATTTCCTAGTTAAACTGGTTAATCTGTCTTGTCGTGGTACTCCCATGGGGCTGTTGTAACACTTCAGTTCAGAGAAAACATGGCAAAGCGTTAAGGAGAGCAGTAGTACCTCTAAGAAACTTAGCTTAAATGTTTGTAGATTCTGGTAATTAATACATCAGTATCAGTAAAGCAAACTATTTTAATGGACCTAACACATGCAATCTATATCACACATAACTTTCAGTTACATACTTTATACACTACATGTTCAGCTCATTGATGCTACTTTTTAGTCACGACTATTCATTATGACTTCAATGTAACTTAGAGATAGTTGCATCATTCATTATTGTTATTTTTTACAATTTTCACTCACATGAGGAAGGGTTGAGAGAGCTGGGACTATTTAGGTCAGAGAAGAGAAGGCTTAGGGAAGAACCTCATCAAGGTATATAAATACCTTAAGGGACAGTGCAAAGAAGACAGAGCTAAGCTCTTTTCAGTGGTGCCCAGTGACAGGACAAGAGGCGATGGGCACAAACTAAAACACAGGAGGCCTCCTGAACATAAGGAGACACTTTTTTTTTTTACTGTGAGGGTGACTTAGCATGGTAATAGGTTGCCCAGAGAGGTGGTGAACTCTCTGTCCCTTTAGATCTTCAAAAGATGTCTGGATGTGGCCCTGGGCAACGTGCTCTATGTGAGCCTGATTGACCACGGGGTTTAGACCAAATGGCCTCCAAGGGTCCTTTCCAACCTCAATCATTCTGTTACTCCATGATTCTGTGATTTAAGAAGGTCTTTCTTACCAAACAACATCAGAGCTTCTCCCTTTGGCTAATCTCTTGTCACCCACTTCCTTTACCCAGAAGTATACACCATGTATTTTGCAATGTGTCTGATTGTTTTTCTTCAGAATAGTCATATACATTCTTTTCTCTCCCTGTCTTTGTGATGAATGACTCTTCTTTCTTTTCTCAACTCCTTTAACCAACCGCCTGTCGTTTTGGGGCAACATGTTTGCCTTTTTCCTTCTCATTTAATTTCACCACCTTTACACTAATGATTTTCTTTTACTATATCTCAAATGAGATCACTCTTTCTGAAGTCTGAAAACCTATATCTTTACCTTTTCTCTTGGTTTTCCTTTGTCCTTGATATGACTGCTTCCCACCTGAACTTCTTTCTGTGTTATTATTTTAAGTTATATTTTTGTCTTTTGCACATCCCTCTCCCAAATGAGGCTGTATACCTACTTCTCTACATTAATTCATGGTCAACTCTCTCTTCTATTATTTCTTCTATGCCGAAAACTCTCAAGTAGTGCACTTATATTAGTGCCTTTTTGTTTGGCTCAGTCCTTGGGAGGTACAGTATTATCTGTCTTAAGCTCAGTGTATTAAAACAGAGATCACCTTTTTTTTTTTTTCACTCGGTTTTCTTTTCTTTTTTCTTTTCTCTGCCTTTGGTAGTATCTTTTGCATAGTTGTTGCTAGAGAGCTAGGAGCTGGGAATGCAGAAACAGAAAACTATTAGTGAATTTCTGTAATGTTTATATACTCTTTCCATGATATCTGCTACTGGTTATTCTTCTGAATGATCCATCAGAAAGGATGGCTGAAATCCAATTTGGAAAAAAAACCACGAGAAACCCACCACAAACAAAACTTCCTTGGAAAATAAGGGGGTGATAAGGAATAAATAAGGGGAAGTAACATCTGCTTTCAAATTGACTACAGGCCTAGTTAGATGAAGAATCTACTTAAGTATAGTTCTCATACCTTGTATTTGGTCTCCTTTTAAAACAAGGCTTTTAACAACTGAGGAAAATATGTTCAAGCATGATCACATGAAGCTGTAAAGATGAAAGTAAAAACTGATCTCTTTTCCTGTGAATTATCTGGTGTATATCTTCTTCCATCAGATCTTTGAATTGTTTGGTGCAACAAGGCTTCCTTACAGACAGGAGTTTGTTTTATTTCTGGATTATCTTCTAAATATTTCTCTCTCATTTTTGGTTTTGTTTTTTATTTTTTCCCGCTAAATATGTTGTGCCCATGTGCCACATACACAGAAAACCTTTGGATTTTGTTGCATCATGTTCTCTTCACCCAAGCGGTTTTATGCTGGGTAGTTTTATTTACCCAACATATCCTTGACATTGGTATCATCTTTGGAGACCGCCAGTTTCTCATCCTAAGAAAAGAACTGCCTCAGTTAGAATGATATATGTAGAGTACCTTGCTTCATGATCTTGTTCTTTATCCAAATATAATGATCATCAAACATCTTCTTAGGAGGAATAAATATATGTTTTCGTCAATGGCAACAATGGCAACTGCTGACACATACTGAGTACTGAGATGTTCTCTAGTGCAGCTTAGAACTTCCATGTGATTAAAACAGTCAAAGAAAGTAATACCTTTTTAATGCCTTAATGGCTTTGCGTCTCAGTTGTAACACATCTGTCTCAGATCCTACTTTTGTTGCTTTGCTGAACTTAGAGAATTTTAGAAAATATGAGAAATTATTGAGGAAAAAAGCAAAAACTGCAGAAGAAAAAAAGAGATTGGTCTGAACACAGCTATATCTACCTTAAGGGAAACTAATTGTGGGCCTACGTTTAGGTTAGCCAAACCTAGTAACAAATAATTCACTGAGAGCATGAGAGCAGATGAGACAATGTGTGCAAAGAAAGACCTTGCTGTTGGATTTAATTCACCACCTCTCTCTAGAACACAGCATAGTGCAAGAGTTGTCTTTCACTGATCAGGGAGAAGAGAATGACTATGTGTGACAGTCAGTAAGTGAGTGAGTGTGTGAGTGAGTCAGTAAGTATGTGTCCCTCTGAGACAGCACAGGTAGCTGTATACCCTAGGGAAATAACATTTTCTCCAGCAGCCACATAATATAGTTAACCCCTGTTGTCCTGCAGTTCATTCTTTCTGTTGTTTTCATTTTTTTGTAAAGGAGGAAAATTTATGTGAAATAGCTATATTAAGTTATTTGTATTTAGGTTACAGAAGTGCTCAGATGTTAGAAAACACTAACATTACTTAAGGTCTTTGTGACCTTCTCCTTGTGTCTATGCATATCCAAGTCTCTGGTTACAGAATTTATGTTCTCTTCCTGTCTATTCACATGATTTTTGTTTCTTTCAGAGCTCAAAATATATATGTACATTGTGTAACACAAGAAAAGAATTAGGTTTTAATAGGCAATCACAAACCTAGGATTTGTTAGCTTTTGAATATTTGGCTTTTGGCACCTGTCTTATCTTTTGAAACATATTTTAATTATGTAACTGTATATCCACTAAAATATGGAGGTCTTCAGTCTTTCACAGAAAAACGTAGGACTGCAAAGGATTAGGGCTATGGGGTTATATGAATGGCTTCAGTTAACCCTGTGTAAATTGTTCACTGACTTTTAAGCTGCAGTTTGTGTTCCATCTGCATAGGTCCATCCTGACCCTGATGTATACTCTCTTTGAAATGGAAATCTTCAGTTGTCACCTCTAGACAGCTTCAAAGGCTTGACTGCCCACTCTCAATTCCTTTGAAATGCTTAATTTGAATCATAAACTATCCCTGCAAACAGTCTCATTACCTTGTTAGACATCAAGTCTCTTTTGAAATGGGTTTCTGTCCGTAGGCCTCTTTGATGTGTTGCTTAAGTATGAGGAATTCCTTAGAACTTTTAACTTTTACAGCTGGTAAAACTTAATCCTTTAAAACTTAAACTTAGTATGTAATGATTTGGTAACTCATTAAAATAAATTTAGTTCTGCAGTAATATCCATGGATTTACAATGGGATATCTTTCTCCATTGTTTTGTCTACACACATGTTTTTCTTGAAATCTCTGCCAAATCACAGGATCACTGAATGAGGCTGGAAAGGATGTCTGGAGGTCATCTTGTCCAACTCACTGCTCAAGCAGGACCATGGCTTGAACATGTTAATATTCCCACATTTGCCATGCTAAACTTTAGTTAGTTAGTTAGTTAGTTAGTAAGTATGAAATTTCACCACAGAGAAGACACAGTCTAAATATAATATAGGAAAAAATAAAATTTCCAAGTTGCTGGTTCTTCCAGACTTGGGAAAGCTACTTTATAGTCCAGTGAATCACTGTGAGCTGGAACACTTCCTTCACTGGTAGCTGGAGACTGACATAAAACACCCAACCTACAAAATGTACTGGAAAAATCTAAAATATCTGCTTTGGTTTTCTAGGTTTCTCAGCAAGTGGCCTTCTCAGGTAGATGGCTTTGCCAAGTTGAAGCCTAGGATAAAGCCTGTTGCAGCCAAAGCATTAAAATATATTTTTTTTAGGATTTGGAATTGTTATAAACAGTAGATAGAAAATAAAAATACTGATTGGAATGACATATAACAGTTTCAACTATAGCAGTTTGTTTTGTTCGAAAATGCCAGCCACTTAAAACTAAAATATTTCTGAAAAGGATATAGGTTTTAATAATTCTTCTGATTTGTTCAATCAGCTTTAGACACAGGACATCAGTGCTTCCAAAATCCATGATCGTTTGGTCTACTGATCTGCCTTATTCCATGTGTAGATACTTGAAGAGTTTCACAGAAAATTCTGAAAACTTAGCAGCACACCACACTGTATTTACTTCAACTGGCAATGATTAGGTATAAGATAGGAAAAAAAGAAAAAGTGTTCCTGCAGTTTTTCTTTGACACAATTCCATTATTATGGACAAGTTGCGTAGCTCTTTACTACAGACCACTAGCTTTAAAAAGTTCATGTTGAGGCCATCATGCCTAATGCACCATATTTACAGCCATGCTTATTAAAACCTGTAATAAACATCCCATACAAGAAAACATATTTGAAGTTATTGTAAAGGGAATATTTGTTACCAAGGTAACAAATAAAATCTGTACTACTATTGTGTATTTTATTTTCGATGAAGAATTGAATCCTTTTCAATTATTGGGTGGGATGGGAAAGTAGTAAACAAGGTTATAAATCTCTGGTATTTACTTCATGATAATAGTACATTAAGCAGGCAACTGGTATTCTCCACGCATTGAAGTAGAACTACTATGACCCACTACTTTACAATTATGTGAGGATTATTAACACGACAGGAGAAGGAAATTGGCTACTAAGCACAAGTACCACTGTGTCTTAGCTAATTCCATATATAGTAAGTTAGCTGAGCTAGGCAGATCTCCCATTGTGCTTGGAATTGACAGACATACATAAAAAAGGTAATAATTTACGAGGTAAATTTGGTGTTGAAAATGATAAAGGTCCTCAGAGGATTATTTAAATTGTTTGAAATCTTGTATTTTTTTAGTTTAAATATCATCATAGCAATCAAAATTGAAAAAAAGAAAAAACCTAACACTCCATAAGATTTAATTGCAATTTTGTCTTATCACTATTATGTATCTTGGGTTTCAAGTAAGTTTTACTCTATCAAGTTGAATGAAGATGCAAACCAGTACTGAATTATTAATATACCTGCATCTCTCCTGAGTGGTTACTAAAATCTTATATGATCACAGCGAGATGACTGCTTGCAAACAGAAATACAATTTTTAATGTGTGTGCACGTGCATATGTATATAAAATAAATATAAAAATGTGTTTGTGTGTGTAAATACATATTGCTTCTGATAAAGTTTATATGTTTTGCTGTGCTTTTAGGGAAGCAATGCTAATATGAAAAATATTTCACAGATTAGGAAGATGTCAGTGATAGCAATGCAACAGTACTTAATGAACTATGCTGCTAAATGTTGTGAACTCTAGCTCTGGTTCTGGAAACATTTGTGTGTGAAAAACTTCCTATATTGAGTAGTTAATGAAATAATTCCCAGGAATCATTATCATAGATCATTCATGATCCTATGAACCTTTATGCAGTGACTTAACTGTGGAAGCACAAGTAGTCCTACAGGTTTTAATGACTTCACATAGAAACGACAAATTATGGATCAGTTTGGCTGTGACTGTGCAGCTTTTATGAGATGAGATGAATTAATATGATAGTATCAGGAATAAATTTTCTGGCACACAGGTTTGTCTAAATCCTCAAAAGAGCTCAACTGAAGAGCTAAGTATTTAAAGGAGTGTTGTAGGATCAACTGTCTTTAATCTATCTCAATTCTAACTACAACTGGAAATCAAAATTGTTGTAATGTTCACTATATGTAGTATAATAAATATGTCATGAAAAGCAAATAAAGGAAATACCTCGTGTGTGTGTGCTCATGTGTACATCTTCACTTTCATCTTTGCTTTTAGTAGCAAAAAATAAAATACTCAACCCAAACAGCTGTCTATGTACACAGCCATATCCAGTGTTTCCACCCACAACATCAAAGAAGACAGCAAAATGTCACAAATGAATAGTAAAGCTCTGATTTTTATCAAAATAATCTGTTGGTTTTACTCTACCTCTTATCAGTTTCTTTCTCTTTATTGGGTACCTAAAGGCATAGAATAGAAAAACCTAACTTTATATACAAAACCATAAAAATAAATATAATTTTATTTGACATAACTGTCCCATATAACGAATGAAATACATATGGCAAAATCTGCTTTGAGGAACTTAGCTGTGCTGGTTTTGGGTGGGAGGTAGTTAATTTTCCTCAGAGCAGCCCATACAGTGCTGTGTTACGCATTTGTTGATAACACAAGGATGTTGTGGTTATTGCAGAGCAAGTGCTAGCACAGCATCAGGGCCTTTTGTGCTCCTCATACTGCCCTGCTAGTAAGTGGGCGGTGGGTGCACAAGAAGTTGGGAAGGGACGCAGCTAGGACAGATGACTCTAGTTGGTTGTGGTCACCATGGCCATGCCATATGGCATTGTGCTCAGCAGTGAAAACTGAGGAAAAGACGAAGGAAGGGGGGGACGTTCAGAGTGGTGATGTTTGTCTTCCCAAGTAACCATTAAGCATGATGGAGCCCTGCTTTCCTAGAGAAGGCTGAACACCTGCCTGCCACTGGCAAGTAGGTAATTAATTCCTTATTTTGCTTTTCTTGGACACACAGCTTTTGCTTTCCCTACTAAACTGTCTTTATCTCAACCAAAGAGTTTTCAACTTTCTCCCTTCTGATTCTCTCCCCCATCCCACTGCAGCAGAGTGAGTGAGCAGTTGTGTGAGGCTCAGCTGCCTACTGGATTTAACCCACAACGTTAGCCTACATCTGTTTTCTTCTTGGCACAATTTACTAAATTATGACTGAGTTTCTCGGACGAGTCCTTAGAATCTGCTAGCGTAAATTCATTTAGAGCTTTTATTATTCGGAATAGATTAAAAACACTTATGGCTTGTTGATGGTCAAGCATTTCTGTTAAATACCATTGTTGATGGCATTAGAAAAATGTGTCTTTTTTTGAAAGGTAATTAGAAAAGAGGTTTTACTGTTTCATTGCTGCTTCACAATCTCATTTCAGTAATTTGGGACTGTGAGTGTCTCTCATTTTCTTTCTGGGAACTAGTGAAACTGGACCATCAGGCAATAATATCTTAATTTTTCCTTCCTAATATAACATAAGTTATTAATAAATTAGCAAATACTTTAAGTTAGAACTTTGTTATACACGTCTTCAGAAAAATCTGATTTAATCTTTCTGGTTCTACTTTCAGATATGATTGTTGGTTAATTTATCGAATTGATTATTCATTTACTCTAAATACAAATGACAGATATATGGAAGTTCAGAATTCAGTTACTGAACCAATAAAGTTATTAATGTTTGAAAATGTTACTCTGAAGACTGATGGCAAATTAGAGGTAGAAAACACTCCAGAAAAAGTAAAAAAAAATATTTCCAATTGTTAAATTTATGTTTTGAACCCCTTGAGAGGACTTCAGAATGTCAGATTTTGATTCATTTTGTTCAAACAACTTTCACTGATCTTATTACAGCCAAGGGACTATGGAAACTAAATAAAGTCGGTGGTCAGTGTCTCATGTCTAGTCATGGCCACTCAGTTTAAACACCTACACTAAAAGGGAAAACCAGGCAGCATTATAACAGAAAGCAAAAGAGGAGTTGAAATAAGATACAAATATGGATCTGGAAGACAAGTATTTTGCACTAAAACAATAGGACTGACTTTTCTATGTGGTAAATGAGGAAAAAAGACGAAACCATTTTTCCTATGTACAGATTTTGGGAAAAAAATGTCCATTTCTTTCTTTTTGAAAGCTACGTATGCCAAGAATACCAGTTTTGAAAAGAACAAAATTGGCAATTAATTGGGAGAAATCCAGAACTACATTGCTTTGTCATGATGGAACATTGTTTTCCTATGATTGCTGACTGCTTTCTTCAGTTATGATAAAGAAATATGCTTTGAAAAAAACCCTGAAAACCTGGGAATATTTCAAAGAATATGACCTATCAAATAGCTAAAGACGGGCATCCCAGATTATAACAGAATGTCACCACGTGGTAACTGTTTGTTGCATGTTGGGACGGCTGCTGATGAGACAGTTTCTTGCAGTTCAACCATCTTCAAATTGCAGTAAAGATCACTATCTTCATTCCATGCCCTCTACCACTTGAACCAGCCAGGACCATAACTATCTCCGTTTTATAACTTCTGTTACATTGGATATCATCATTTGATGGCAAGGAAACGGGATGACAACAATTTTCAGAGCAGGAAAATTGCTGGTTCTGCTTGATTATGGATTAATTCTTTTTAATGCTCATCTAGATTTGCCCAACAATGAATTTAACAGTATGAAGCGCCTGAGGCAGTGGCAGGTTTGTTATTAACAAAAGATGGTATAAAAAAGGGAAGGAGATCAACAATTTCTTGGTCATTCATATAACTAGGTGTATCTTATAGACTAAGTAATTCTACATAATATTTTTTCTTTAATGACAAAGTGTATATTATGATTTTTAGAAACACAGTTTTTCTTACCAAAAAAACTCCCACAAGAAAACTTCAAGACCTATAAAAGACACTTAATTTCCCTTCTAAAATTAAAATTGAAGACAGATTGAAGAATAATAATAAGAAAAAAGAATTCATTTCCCAGCATAACTAATATATCTAATGGGCATTTGCAATGTATATTTTTGTATATAGATCAAGACAATACTCCTTTGTTTGACAAACTCCAGTTTTAGAAATCTATAGTTTGAAAAATAATGTGTATAGCATCCACATTTTTCAACCTCTTTCTGTTGTCAATAATAAAAGTCAGAAGTGAAAAAAAATAGTATTTCATTGAAATAGTTTTACTGTATTCTCAACAACGTTTTATTCTATTCCCTTAAAAAAAAGCATACCTAATTTGTTTTCCATGAAATTACTCTCCAGACTCTTCAAATGTATTTCTTTCAGAGCTGTTCTCTTGGAGCAGTAATTTTGTCCTGAAAGCAGCATTCATCTGATTTTGCCTCTGCAATCATTGTTCCAGATGAACGTATTCCCACAGATAAATTTAAAAGCACTAATGCCACTTTATCTGTTTGAAGTGGCCTCCTATTATCAACATTTGCTGAGCATGAGGACCCAAGATGTACTGTGTTTTGGTAAGTACCACCAAGTTTGTAGTTGACTCTCACAAAAGTGCTACGCTTCTGGCACTCAACAATATCACAGAAGATGCTTCTGGGCAGCCAAAACAAAATCATGCAAAAAGATCATGCAAAAGAATCATCACAGAAAAAGGCTTCTTAGGAGTTTGCAGAACTCTTTCAGGCTCTACCAGTGTTTTGCTGCTTTGCTCACGGTTGAGAATGCAATAGGTATTGGGTACTAGAAAACAATTTCTAGGGGGTTCATAACTGAAGCCAATGTTTTTCTCTGGTTTATCATATTCCTAAGGTTGGTACCACAGTTGTAAAGGGAAGGGATAAATTAGAAGAGTCCCTTTGCGTCCTGATAAATTGTTAGGCTCATCTGTTATCACCAACAAGTAAGTCTCTAACTTCGGTGTAGTTAAGAAGGAAATGAGAGGTGTTTTATGACTTTTTCCTCTACTGAGCTCTTCTTTCTGAAAGCTCTGGTTGGACTGGCTTGTTGTATTTTTTGTTTAATTCAATTTACCCGTTCTTTGTGTTTCACAGTTCTATTTTCTTTATTTGTAGTCTTTTTCCCTCTGAGGTCCTTTCTGCAATGTACCTTTTTCGTTATTTATCCCATGTGCTTCTTATTTTGGGCAACAGTTCTGCTTTGTAGGTGTCCTGGTTTGGCCTAAACCAGGCCGATTTTCCTTTCAGTGATTTTTACTTTCAGCTAAGTCTCCTCTAAGTAACTGCACTTTCTGAAACTAACTGCATGTTTTTGCAGACAGTGTCTGCTTCCAGGACTGATAACGCTCGAAGTTTGTAGTTATCACTGAGGCACCGGTAGGGATGTTGTGCAGAAAGGCTCTTGCTGTACTTAGTCTTAGAGAAACCAAGGTCACTGCTGAATTCCTCACTGCTTACGAGTGAAGAGCCAAAGGGGGGTCGCAGCTGCAGGGGGGAGCGGACAGGACAGGTGACCCAAAATTGACCAACAAGGGTATTCCATCCCACACACGTCATTCTCAGTATAAAGCGGGGGGATCACGAGGGTCTCGCTCTCTTTCTGCTATGGCCGGTGTCCAGGGAGGACTCCGTCTGTTTTCCTACTGCCCCCGATCCCGATCCGTGCGTTCCTGAATCCAGCTCTCGACCATCGCTAGGCCCAGGCTGGGCCTTCCCGGAGCCTGCCCTGCAGTGCCGGTGGTGACGTGACTGACTTCAGGGGAGCTCAATCTTGGTTTTGTATATATATTTGAATATATTTGATTATTTCTATTATTATTATTATACTTTTTTTCATTATTATAGTTTATGAAACCATTTTAATTTTCCAACCCAGAAGTCTCTCTCCCTTTTCCCTTTCCCTTTCCCTCTGGGGGGATGAGGGGGGGATAACAGAGGGCATCTGCCGCAGGTTTAATAGCCAGCCCAGCTTTAAACCGTGACAGTAGGCAATGCCTTTTATTAAGAAGATAAGACTAACCATACTTGTTCAAGACAAAGTCTTGACTCCAGCTACAGCCATGACTATCTGTTCATATAGGGAAGAGTTTGACTATGGCGGACTTCTATGTTTCTTTCCCCTAAGATGCTTCTTTCATCTCCATCCCAGTGAAGCTCTTAAGCACAATGTAGCCGGTGCATTTAGAACCGACCAAAATCATGAATGCTGTCCAAAGGGAATCACAAACTTATATGATGGCATAATGATGTTTTCTGATGTTTTCACTGTTGCTTTCTTAATAATTCCCTGATTACCTTTTCTGGCTGCTATTGGTTTCATGGAGTTTTCTTTTATAACCTCAAGGTCTTACTCTTGATTGGTAACAGTCAGTTCGGAATCCAGCCCTATGTGAAGCTATGATTGGTTTTTCCTATGTGCATCACCTATGTTAAGGGTAGAGTACTCAGCTTGAGGTCAGAAGGAGACCACGTTATGACTTCTAACAAAGTTACGATTTCTTGATTATCTCTGTATTGTCACAGGAGAAATGTACGTAACCTCTCAATGAGAATTCATCCATGTAAGAAAAAAAATGGCCATGAATATTTCCCATCACATAAAATATCTTTTATAAAAATATCTTTTATAAAAATATCCAGCATTTATTTGCTATATATATTTGATATATAGATTTATATAGCATCTATATACATGAGTAGAGTCCTTTTTTCTGACTAGTTCAAGCCCTTTCCTGACATTCATAGGATAGTTGAACACCTACCAATCTCCAGCCTCTTCTGATGCATTGCCAAACTGTCTTCCACTCCCTTTCCAGAAAATCATCTTTTTTAGATTTCTTTTTGAGGTCTTTCTATGCAAATGGAATATAAGAATTGGACAAAAGAAGAGGGGGAGGAGGGAAGTTTATTTTGTTATCCTCATTTTTATGTGGTTGGTTTGGTTTTTTTTACCTCAAACACCAAATCCAATTAAAGTTGCTCTCTCACCCCAGCCTTCCATTCCTATGCCTACATTGACTTCTTAAATATGTAAATGTCATTTTTGGCTGAGGATGTCATAAACAAGATTAGTGAAGTAGATTTGTAATCCTCTTGTTCCACTTTTCATTTAATTGCTAATTTATTAATCTAATTGTTCAATTTTTCTGTTGAACACATGATCCCACAAACTTGCACAACAGTAGAAAGGGTGAGCTGTAGTGTAGAAATGAGAAAGAGGGACCAATGAACAGGAGGTGGTTAAACAGATTTTCTTAAACTGTATTTACCACATAGAAACATAATGTTTCAATTAATTGAGAGAATCCACTGTACAACTGTTTCTGAGTTTTGCCTCTTGACCCAAAGCAAGACTTGTATTTACTTGGTTTTACAGGTAGCTTACTGAAAAGTTCAGTGTTAGGTCATCCACAGTAAACACACGGCTATAAAAAATAATCTACTTTCTCCACACTGGAAAAAAACCAGGATGCATTAGTTGCATCGTTTTACAAATGTCTTAATAGTAAATTAACAGATAACAGCAGAACAGCAGTCCTGTACACTCAATACAGTTCTCACACAAATGTGGCTTTGTTTGTTGCCATTGCTTTCCTTTTATCTGTCCAATATAAATTTCTCTCTTGCAAAAGAATCTTGCATGTTTCAAATTAATTTTGTTGGTTTGCTCAAATAAACATTAGGAAATCATTTAATAGGGAAAGGAGATCTGGTCACTTCCTCTGTGTAATTGTATTTAAAAGGGTAACAAAAGTGATGATCCTATAAAATTAAAATCAGGCTCATGGGCCTGAATTGTAAAGTTATCAGTCCTTGAATGAGTTGTAGTCTGCATGCTGCCCTTTAGCTGTTTCAGCTGAACAAGTTACCTATATACCATTGAAAAGTATGGGATGAAGATCCTAGAAACAGCAATTTTAATATAAACTCTGAAAATATAGGAATTGTTAGATTGATAAGCTGTTAACTTTTAGATGACACAGTGGCAACCACCCTTCCTTTCTCCACTCTGATGACTTCTTTGAAGTCTTGACCCTCTCACCATCAGCAGAAAAAGGACAATTTCACTGCTGAATGAGGAAATTCTTCGCCTATTTTAAATCTATGTTTAAGTCCCCTAGGAGCAATAAAAATAGTGCTCTTCTTGCCTTCCTCAGCCTGAAATCTTTAAGACTTGCTACTGCACTGAACAACATAAGATGCTGTTCTAACAGGATCTTGATATTTCTGTTCAGTGACTTTTTATTCTCTGTTGCACTGCTTGCTTTTTTTTTTCTGCTTTCTGTTTCTGTCTGACAGCTATAAACAGAAATGACCCAAGAAACAAAGAAGCTGCATTTTTCCTTGAAAAACAAATGAGAATGAGAGATGCACCTGCACAGGATAAAAATCTACCCCTTTCCTCATGAGAGAAAATATTCAAATAGCTCTCTATCAATCAACTCAATCACCCTCTGTTGACAAGTGCAATGGAACTACTTTCCTCAGTCACTTTATTACTGACTTAGTTATGTGTCATAAAATTTTGGAGACAAATAAACCTCTACCAGAACAGAAGTGCTATGTGGTAGCATAGCAATAGTGCTATATTATCTCCTGCTCATCTATGTGAGGAGGAGAAAATATTCCTATATAGTCCATCACCTGGAGTTCTCATTCTATAATGATAAGCAGCAAATGGTGAATTAAAAAACCCACATGGAGTCATCTTCAGTTCAGCATGCTTCTGCAGAGGGGGATTGCAGTAGTTGATCTGATACCACCCATACAAACAGACTGATAAAGGCTCCTGCCAGCAAACCCTGCTTTCTCTTGCTGCAGTCCTTCTTTGGTGTGCTCTGCTGCCTGCCCATCAGGGCTTCCTTCTCCAGCTTCCTTAGGTTGTGACCAAGAGCTTCAACCCAACTCAGTCTTATTCAGACCATGGTTATTCCAGCAGGACATCATTGCTTGTAGGAATGTGACACATTCATTCACATCCTATTGTACATCAAATGGTATTTTATGTGTAAGAAATGTTTGCTTCTTTGATGTTTATACACTTCTAATGCCCTTACTCTAAAACTGTGTCTTGCTCCTAATAATGCTAGCTCCCATTGATTTCAGTCTTACCAAAACCAAAAATCTCCTAATAGAAGTGTCTGTAGTATTTTGTACCTTGTATATCATCTGTGTCTCTCATTCTAATGCTTTTACATGTCTGCCTATATGCATGCCAGCATTTTTTCATTTCTTTGCAGGGTTGGTATACTTATTGAGAAAAGTCATACAGCAAGAGTGTAAAGAAAAGTAGAAGGACTTTTAAAAATATGTCTATTTTTAAACATATGAGTAATTTCAAATAAGGCAATGGAACTGTTTATGTGCTTGAAGTTATGCATAGTTGTCTTTGTTTAGCCCACACCCAGGGCTAAACAATAACAGTTTTTCTCACACCCATTGTCCTTTCCCCAGCCAAGGAAGGAAATTGGGAAAAAGGAGGAGACTCATGGGTTAAAAATTAAACAGATTTAATAAAACAAAGAAACCAATATAAATGACAACATAAAACACACAAAAGTATACTTAGCTACAGAGTTGCAGCAGGTTCCAGGAACACCAACCATTGGCAAGGAGGAAAAAAAAAAGAGACCAGAAGAGAGGAGAGCAAAAACAGCCCTACCTCTCCCCAGCAAGCCCTCCTTTCTATAGTGAAATTGATGTTAATGATATAAAATACACCTGTGGGCCAGCCTGGGTCAGCTGCCCTGCATTTAAGTGCTAAGGGCCTTGATCACCATGGCTGGCCACAAACTGAAACGAAATTCCAATGAAACCAGGACAATAATTTAGCACTGAATTAGAACCTCTAAACTTCTGGAAGGTCAGTATTATGTATGACATTATATATGACATGAAGTATTATTATGTTTTCATACATCTTCAAATATTTTCTAGATATTTTGGGTCCTAGAGGACAGCAGGATGACCATGAGCCAGCAGTGTGCCCTTGTGGCCAAGAAGGCCAATGGCATCCTGGGGTGTATTAGAAGGGGTGTGGTTAGCAGGTCAAGAGAGATTCTCCTCCCCCTCTACTCTGCCCTTCTGAGGCCGCATCTGGAATATTGTGTCCGGTTCTGGGCCCCTCAGTTCAAGAAGGACAGGGAACTGCTAGAGAGAGTCCAGCGCAGAGCCACAAAGATGATTAAGGGAGTGGAACACCTCCCTTATGAGGAGAGGCTGAGGGAGCTGGGTCTCGTTAGCTTGGAGAAGAGGAGGCTGAGGGGTGACCTCATTAATGTTTACAAATATGTAAAGGGCAAGTGTCATGAGGACGTGGCCAGGCTCTTCTCAGTGACATCCATTGACAGGACAAGGGGCAATGGGTGCAAGCTGGAACACAGGAGGTTCCACATAAATATGAGGAAAAACTTCTTTACGGTGAGGGTAACTGAACACTGGAGCAGGCTGCCCAGAGAGGCTGTGGAGTCTCCTTCTCTGGAGACATTCAAAACCCGCCTGGACGTGTTCCTGTGTGACATGATCTAGGTAATCCTGCTCCGGCAGGGGGATTGGACTAGATGATCTTTCGAGGTCCCTTCCAATCCCTAACATTCCGTGATTCTGTGATTCTGTGATATCTTGACATCATTTTTATTTTAAGAAATTTATTCACACTTTGTATCAGAGCCAAAGTAAAACTTTGGTAGTATGCAATGAGGAATAGCAGATGACCAACCTTCCTTTCGGAAGGTGCAGCCATAAACACTCGTATTACCTTAGCAGTTAACTGAGTATAAGCTGCAATATAAATGCTGCCTATTGGTGCGTTTATATACAAGACTCCTAAGTCCATGCTAGAATTGTGGAGGCTGAACATTGGACAAAACTGTTCACTAGAATTAGCTTTTATAAATGTTTTTCCTTGATGGTTTTCAAGTGTTGCTCTCATGTTTTCACCAGGACCTGTGCCACATGTATATTTTAATTGCTACCTGTCACTCCGAATGCTCACACAGGTTTTAGCCCTCTGATTTGTAAACTCTGTCCATAGTTTGAATGCAGGCTTCTTTGCACAGGCCTGGAGTGTAACAGAGCCCATTTTTCAAAGAGGGAATCTCAGGAAGGTGTTAAGAGTTGTACACATCTGGCAATGGGAAATTTTCATACCTGGGGGGGACTACAGGTATGATGAATGGACCTAGCAACTCAGGAAAGCTTTTTTTTGTAAGTGCTGTGAAGTGACTGTGGGACTGACCTAACCATCTGTCAAGCTGGTAGATGTTGGGGTAGGTCTTGGCTTTGCTTCCCAATCACACCTGACTGCTCATGTACTTAAATTATCTGTTAATATGTATTTAGGACTGATCCTGATCTTTTACTTACTCTTTCAGTCTTGTCTTTCTTTCATTTGTTTTCTCTGTGGGAGCCTGGGATGTTTGTGGAAAGAAATCTAGTTTATTGCCCTATACAACCGCTGCCAAATCACAGAGCACACCAGTGAATATCCCAAGCTCTAGTGAAAAAAACCACAGAGCTGCTTGTATTAATATGCAGTAAACACGCACACTTTGGTGTAACCTCTGCTCTGAAGCGGATTTCCTTTTGCTGTCATATCAATATCACCTTTTTTCCTTCCCTCCCCTCCCCCAGCCCGTGGTGTTAGTTGCCTGTGACTAGAGTTCAACATCCTGTAAAAACAAAAAGAGTAGTGGCATGCGGGAGGTGGGGAGAATCCCTAAGAATAATTGGATAAAAATGGTTCTGTGATCACTAAAGGAGAAGAAACACTTCAGTCGTTGCTGATTAGCATCAGAAATTAGCACCAGAAACAAACCTTTACCCTGAAAGGAGAATCGAACCCAGCTGCCTGACAGACATACGCATTTCCTTCTCAGGAGAAAAGTGAATGAATAACCCAGGAGTGTTATGCTTATCAAGCAACTAAGGCAGCCTAAACCAATTTGTTTTCCCATTTCTGTTTACATGTGATCAAGACATAAGGTTAGAAACACTTTATATAACAAAAGCATTTGTAAATTCTGCATTTTCAAAGCAGAGGCTTCTTTCGGTGTCTTCTATTTCCAAGCCATCTGTAAAGCAGGTATTAACAAATTGCCTGTAAGTCTATATTTTTACTGCTATACTTTTAATGCAGCATCAAAATTCCTCTTTAGATTTTTGTAGCTGCAGGGATTTTCATTCCCATCTACTTTCCTCAAACAATTTACTATCACAGTTACTTGTTATTCAATCTGATACAGCTAAAGACTTTCAAATTCTTCTGAACTGTAACGGCCTTAATTTTTAAATTTTTGCAGCTTTATTATTAGGCAGATGATTAGAGTCTTGCTTAAGTGTAGATATACATGAGTTCCTTCTTGAAAACAAAGTCTATTAGTTAGCTATTTGCATCTTTTACTTCTTTTTTCAGATAAAAAATAACCACAACAAGAAAATAAAAAATTTTACAAGAAATTACTCACATCATGTAATACAGATAAGAAACTATTGCTATGGATGTTACCTCTACTGTTAGTTTGGGAACATCTGATGCTACAGAATAAGCACAAGCGCTCTTACAAATGGCCACAGAAGCTTCTTTCAGTGAGAGATAGATTCCCCACAGCTTGTTTTGCAGAGGATAACCTACCTGCTTTGTACAAAAGAATACTGCTCTCTAGTGGAATATGGGAAAAGATTCCATGACCTCACCGTTTACCTTCCTCTGCATGCTTAGCTGTTTGCAGGTGAAAGGCAGCTTAGCTTTGTCCTAGAGTTATGACGTTATGATATATGGCTACAATTACTGTGATATTATACTGTGAAGTGGCTTTGTTTTTGTAATCAAGTAAAAGAAAATTCTTTTATTTTTTTCTTGAAAACTCCTTTGTAAATTGAAACCAGTAGTTTTTACCATACCACTTTTTTTCAGAATGCTGCTCTCTATATCAAGAGTGTGGAACTAATAACAATTTAATTTACACAGGAACTCATAATAATTTAGCTGGCATAAGGTTAATTTAGAAGTGATTAATAGCTGCATTTATACAGCTGGAAATTTTAATAATGTCTCTCTCTGGAATTTATAGTACTAATATTTTATATTCAGGATTCGCTTTCTGTTGTGGTCATTGCCTTGTCTGGAGGGGGAAAGGTTTGCTGAAGCAGGGATCGAGTTGTACAAATTGTTCAATATATTCTGCCTGTCTCAGTGGGTGGGACGCTGAAAACACATATGCACACACAAAATGTGGTGCTTTCAGTTTCCTTCCTCCAGGGCTAGTTGTAGATCTGTCATCTGTTTGGCTAGACTTGATGGGATCAGGGCTCCTTTGAAAGCTTTAATCGCTGTCACTATTCACAGCAAGCCTGCGAGCTAGTGAATTGACATGCTGGACATACTTAAAATGGGCACGTAGTGCAGGACTAAGATGAGCCTAGCCTGGAATGTGCTGTAAGTGTGCATTCGAAACAGGCATCTGCTGCTTTGAGGTATTACAGTGTTTTAAACCTGGAGCCAGATGTTTCTGAAGATTTATTTTCAATATGCTCTGTCTCTTAGGCATTGGAAAGTAACTTAAAACATCATCTGCAAAAAAACCTGGTTAGTCTTTGCCCAGAGTGCCCGGTTCTTGTTTTGTTTTCTGGAAATGGAGGCAGTCACGATAGACAAATGCAGGAATCTTCTGAATAGTTCCTCACTGAATAGCTGTTTAAGACACTTTTCAGATTGCGAATAGAGGCCTTTGGAAAGATCTGTAACTAAATATGACATTTTTTTTCCTTAAAAAAAAGTAAATGGCAACAGTAATCCAAAAAACCACAGTAAACAAAAGGAGTCTCTTGAGTGTTAGAGGCAAGGAAAATAAGCATAGGACGGTACAAGAGGATTGTTGACCTCAGAGGTTTTCCTCCTTTCTTTTCTGTGCAATAGGCTCAGCATCCATGTGAGGATTAGAAATTTAGAAATTTCTAAATTTCAGTTTAGAAATTTGGAGGATTCTGCAGTTCACTAGTAATTACACTGAAACCAACACATCAGAAGAATAGGTCCTCTTCTAAGGATCTCAAAGTACTTGAAATATTTGCTGTTTTATACTGTTGGTTAGGCATTAACAATTTTGGAAATTTTTCTGTAAGAGCAAGTCTTCCAAATAGGAACAGCTTCCACCTACAGTTTATTCAGTAATGTGATGTATTTCGCTCAGAGAAATCTGCTGTGTTGCCACCACAGCACAACGGATATAATTACTCTTTTTTTTTTTTTTTTTTTTTTTTTTTTTTTGGCAAATATAAACAGCTCTCCATCATTATGTTTTTCTACTTCTATATCTATGCTGGAAATACATTCCTAGAATAGAACCAGCCTTAAAAACATTGGTGAATTTATCATTGAAACATAGGGGGGTTTAGGATGAAAAGATTATTGTCCTCTTTTACTGGCAAGGAAATTAAGGTAGATAGAGGTGAAGATGAAGTGTTAAAATTACATAAGATTTGTACTGGTGCTGGGAATAGAACCCAGATCTCTTGCCTCCTACTCCTGTGCATTAACCAAAGTGTTATGCTTCCTTCGCTGGAGTATTTACAGTCTTTCATTTCCACAGGTAATGGAAAGTTTCCTGGGGGTGGGAGGAAAAACTATAAAGGCAGAGCACAAATAAAGCCATGTGGAATAGAGGAAAACAGAAGACTAAATCATCTACAAAATCTGGTAATGTGATTTAGAACAAATAATCAGCTATAGCTAACATGCAACAGTTTTAATGCATATTGAAGCACATACAGCAGAGTGGTCCTTGATAGTTCTCGGATGTCTTTAGCACTCGAATTCCAGGTTGCAAAACACAGGGATCCATTCATGTGGCATGACCACAATGGTATTCAAGTTATGTCTTAAGGTTTTCATTGTGCAATGTACAGAGATAAAACAGACAGAACACGGGCTTCTCCTGAACAAGAATTGCATAGCAGGTATTACTACTGGAAATGTGGTTTCTGCTAGTGTGAGAGAAATTTGTTTCGTTCTGATCTGAATAAGAAATATTGACATTTTCTTATTGGGTCAGTAATTATCATTAATTAATTAGCATGAATATTTGTGAAGCACATTAAACATAGAGAGCACAATTTAAGTGCTGAGCAATACTGCTATTGATTGACAGCATCTTTTGCAAACATCAGGGCTTTATAGAATAAGAAAAAACACTAACTAGTAGTACAGCACATATTGGTTTTAGTTTTTAAAGTTGAATTATATGGGTAAATGACAAAATAATTAGAGTGAAAAAAACTTTCGAGCCAACATTCAAAGGAAGTCAGGGAATTAGTTGTTCAGCTTTCATCTAAGAGAGCACAATAAAATCAGAAACATATGAGGAAAGCCATGTTCCCTAGATCAGCACATAACAAAGTTGACAGACAAGGTTATACATCAGAAATCTGAGCATGTGTTGAAGATGAGCTTTCAAATGTCTGCAAGTAAAGAAAAGCAGACTTAAAATGGCCTTCATCCACATATCTCCTAGTCTTCTGGGTCACAAGCCTTAGATATGCACATGAAAACATTTCTTTGCATATGAACGTGTCTGATGTCTTAATCTATAATTTCCATGGCAGAAGTAGTGAGCATGTGTCTCAACTGCATATTCTGGGAAAAAAGACATGGAGCTTGTGCTGTCAGAGACTGTAGACAGGGCTTCAGGACACATAAAGATGCTCTGAAGAGATGCAACCACTGCTAATTCCTTACTTCTTTCTCTTTTATTTCTTCATTCTGCCATCTATCAGCCATCCTAAACCACTGTTGTTTCAACCCTAAGAACATCACCAAATGCATGGGAATTTTCCTTCTCAGAGATTTACATCCTATAGGAAGTACTTACATATGCTTAAGTGTACAATTTTATCTGGAGATATCCACTTCAAAAACATATGGATAAAGCAAAGACTTTGATCTTACATCTGTCTTCTGTGGCGTCTCCTACTATTTATTCACAATATTTAACATATTGTCCTTACAGACCACCTTGAGTATAAGTGTGACCTTAGGCAATGAAATATAAAGAATGAAAAAGGACTGGGTACTACACAGTTATCAGACTGGGTCTTTTATCCAGAATTATATCTCCAGGGACCCTTGAGTCCACATTAGTATTTTCAGTTTTGGGCAAATTGCATGATTTCAACCAGTATTGGTCTCAGAGTTCCTGAAAGTTTCCAAGTCACAAGTTAGAGCCATGTGCTAAATTCATTGGAAACAGCAGGTCCATTGTCAAAGGAGGCAGCTCCTGTCTGTCTCTTCATGGTAGCATTATAATAGCTTTGTTCTTATAATCAATAAATCAGTATCTCCTGTCTAGCTTCTAAATCCAATTTCTCACAAGGAGAAAAGGAGAAGAATACACAGGGAAAAGTGAGAGGAATACAATAAAGGAAGTGCTAAAACAATACAGGAATTAGTTTGGAATTCCTAGAGTTCATTGACCCTTGACTGTCTTGTTAAGAGCTGTCAGTAGGGCATTTGGAGTTAATATCGTGTTTCACACAGTGTTTAGAAATCATGCTGACTTGATGTATTTATTGTAAGCTGTACAAGATACAGCATTTGCAACAGTACAGTGGAGATGGTATTTAGATTACATTTCTGTATTGGTTTATAATCTCCTGTTGATAGGAAATGTGACTCCATAGTCTTAGGTCTTTCAGATGTCTGTATCTGTGACCATGAGAAACTGCAAACATGGCTATGACTGGTGGGAGAGATGGACTACTATTTCATAAGTCCATCAGAGTCCATTTCACAGATGATATTTAGGGTGACAAGGACCTCCTATGAGTTTTTTTTTACTCAACTTCTTTATGGATTTAGAGAGGGAAGTAGTGAAATACATGTTGCCAGTGTCCATATGAACCTATCTGCTACAAGTGTTAATCTTCTGAAGCTCACTGCTATAAATGCTAAACAGGGATTCAACTTGAGTGAAGCTGAAAATAAGAGAGATGATTAGAGGTAAGTGGATCTCCACTGAGGAAATAAGGACATAAGGAAATAATTGAAGATAATCTGTGGGGTTTTGTGGTTTGTAATTTGGTGACTTGTTGAAGCCACCGTTGCATTGGAAGGTTCATAGACCAGGACTCATAAGTGCTGCAGCTTCTTTTTAATGTAATTCTTGACCCAAACCAAATGTCTTTGCTGGATCTATATTTGACATTGGTTACGATTATACATGAATGAATAAACTGTTCATGTTCCTGCATGTTGGTTTTGACCTTTAAAACCTTTGATGATCCAGAGCTCTCCATATACTAAAGAGATATCAAGCCTTTGAGAAATAATAGCACCTCACATATGGACAATGTCCAGCTAATCCTTGTCCCTTTGGACTGGAGGCAGATGCAGCAAAGAGTTTCTGACTGGAGTACTTGTCAAAATTCTACCACAAAGCTTTCTATTGAACAAGCTGTCTTATTATATAAAATGCAATAGTTTTATAAACAATCCAGTGGTATTTGGGAAGTCTGTCATTTGGGACATCATCTATATGTTTATTCTGTGTCTAATATTTCTTCATGGTCTCATAATATAGCAGCCTTCCAGCACCTGAAGGGAGCCTACAGGAAAGCCAGAGAGGGACTTTTTACAAAGGCACGTAGTGATAGGACGAGGGGTAACGGTTTTAAACTGAAAGAGGGTAGATTTAAATATTAGGAAGAAATTCTTTAGTGTGAGGGTGGTGAGACACTAGAACAGGTTGCCCAGAGAAGTTGTGGATGCCCCCTTCCTGGAAGTGTTTAAGGCCAAGCTGGACAAGTCTTTGAGCAACATGGTCTAGTGGAAGGGTGTCCCTGCCTGTGGCAGGGCGGTTGGCACTAGATGATCTTTAAAGTCCCTTACAACCCAAACCTTTCTATGATTCTATGATAATGCAATGCAGTTTACTCTGTGTTGTTGAGTACACTGCCTTAAACAGCTTGTATAATTTGGGTAAAACAGAAGCTCACAGAAGCAGACCAGGGGTGTTTCTCACTCTGTTTCCAATAGTTTTGAGCAGCAACTTGCTAAATCACTAAGTTTTAGAATGAGAAAGAATAAAGCAAAAAAGTAATGTTCTGGCTGTTGTGATGCAGTACTAATCTTGAACATTAAGCAGCAACTTATACTTCCCTCAAAGCAATGAATGAGCCACAAGTTGAGACACAAATTTATATGTTTGTTTAAAGACAGGGTAGATGGCAGGCATTATATTATATACAAGAAAGAAATGAAAGAAGCAGAGGAATTTTAGGGATTGTTTTTAGTGTCGTTGTCAACACTACAAGAGATGATAGTTTCAGATAAGAACTTTGTTACTTCCGACATTGTGTGACAAGGAAACACAGAGAGATACACACCCTGATCAGTTGTTTTGATTGATACTTTGTAATTTTTATATGAAAAGTAATTTGGGATGTATTAGATTAAAATGAAGAATGAATCGGACTGGCTGATTTGTAAGTGTGATAAAAGCTTTGGATGCTAAATCTTTCTTTCTTTTGTCTGTTACCGTGTGTGCCTCCTCCACTTACTGGGAAATGTTAGATCCCTTTTAAAGGCAGTGAATATTTGAGCTCTTGCTTAGTTCTTGCAATAAGGGACTATTAATATTTTGTTACTTATAAACATCCTTTTCCTAAAAAGAAACTATTAAAATATCTTTCTCTGGATTTTTCATACTGTTTGGCCTTGACTTCTAGGAGGAGTTTAACTGTGCTGCTCAGATTTTTTTCTGAGAGCTGGTTCTCAGACATCTGATATAGATTACCTCTGCAATGAAAGGGTTGGCTGAGGTTTTAGGGATCCAGATGATAAACTTACTTTTTGTCTCCAAAATATAAGCTTCCAGGAAAAAAAAAAAAAGACAGACATACACCTGCTCGAATGGGTCCAGCAGAGGTTCACAAAGATTATCAGGGAGCCAGAGCACCTCCCCTATGAGGTCAGGCTTAAAGAGTTGGGATTGTTTAGCTTAGAGAAGAGAGGCTCTGTGGAGACCTTTCAGTAGCCTTCTGGTACTTAAAGGAGGCCTGCAGAAAAGATGAGGAGGGACTTTTTACAAGAGCATGTAGTGATAGGACAAGGGGCTAACAGTTTTAAACTGAAAGAGGGTAGATTTAGATTAGATATTAGGAAGAAGTTCCTTACTGGGGCAGGGGTGGTGAGGGGGTGGTGAGATACTGGAACAGGTTGCCGAGAGAAGTTGTGGATGCCTTCTGGAAGTATTCGAGGCCAAGATGGATGGTGCTTTGAGAGACCTTATCTAGTGGGAGGTATCCCTGCCCATGGCAGGGGGATTGGAACTATATGATCTTTAAGGTCCCTTCCAACCCAAATCGTTCTAGGATTCTATGAAAAAAAAACAGCTTAAACATGTATTTTGATAAATGTTATGCTCCCAATTATGGATATTAATCTCTAATCATACCTAATGAAAAAATTACTATTGAATCTTGAGAGAGAAAGACATATTGGAGGAAAAAAGGGGGAGATTCAGTGAAAAATACAGATGGACAACTAACGCCTGAAAGGGTGCTAATTGTTAAATTCAATGCTCATCTGAAGGATTGTTCCATCTGAAAACTCCATAGAGAGATACTTATCTCTGTAAGACACTTACATATATTTATTTTGGTTTCTATTAATAAAACAAATTGGCAGAGGGACATAAAGATAGTCTTCTATTGTTGAGATCAGGATAGAGATATGTACAGAAGATTTCGTGGTCTTTTTCCTGCAATTGCACAAAAGATGTTAGCAGCAATACCTTGATTGTGATGATGGGGAAAGCTAATACCAGATACGAACATTTTATAGTGTTTCTAAGTCCTGTTCATTTCTGCACTGACTTTAAGTTAATTGTTAACTAAAACTCAAAAAGCACACTGTGTTTAATCTCAAAACGTCTATTTCCATTCATGGGACAAGGCTTTACAAACGCTAGTCAAACAAGACTTGAGGCAAGCTCTGGTAACATTTGTGACAAAAGGATGAAATAGCAGGTACTGATACCAGAGAGCCTTAGTAAACTTAACTGGTTTCCATATTTCAGTCCACAGTGTGATGATATTGCATAATAAGCAAGATATTTCCTTCATACTTTACAAATCTTGGAAAATTTTACAAAAGCAATGTAAACATTTTTAACCAGTAGTTTCTTGTTCCTGTCACCATGTAATTGTTCTCTTTTTTTCTCTGCTTGGAGGCCTTCTTCAAATTCTAAAAAGTGAGTATGTTTTAGTGTTTAATGTCTGTGAATTCTTGAAGATATGCAAGACCAATTAACCTTAATAGACTGGCCCATATATACAGACAAAAGTTTAATCCTGATCCATTCTGAAGTTCCTATAATATAATGGGGAAAATATGCATAATTAACACAGAGTTTATTTGCTGGGTGCATATGAATCATCCTTCTTAACAGATGTTCTCAAAGTTCATGAACAGAATTACATTAATTTCTCGCATGTTACTTTTTCCCCTGTGTGTGTTACCAGATTATATTTGTATGTGTTGTTTGCTGTTTCTTTGCATGTGCTCCTTCCCAGCTCTGCCAAGTGCATTCCAATGTTGAATTTATAGTTAATATTGATGGATGTCATGATTCAAAATCTTTGCAAAATGGCCAGACCCACAGCTTGGGTAACTCAGCAGAACAGCAGTTCTATGAATATTGATATTTTCAGCTTAATACTTATATTTTATTTCTTCTTTTTATTTGTTTTTGCTTGTTTGGACAATTGTGTGGCTTTGTTGAAGATGACTCAAATTTGTTACTCATTCTAGAATGTCTAAAATCCTATAGATAAGACTATAAAGGTAAAAACATATGTGAGTTGATAAATGTGCTGTCTGTATTTCTGAGCTATTTTAACATCTTGACATATGACCTGCACTTCTGACATTGTAATGTGCTTTACATAATTTCATGAAGTGAAGAGTTTAAGGTTGTGAGCTCTGAAGTTATCAAAATGCATTTATCTAGGAGGTACTATGATGATCATGCTGTTGTTTAATCTATACACAGCTATAACAATATCATAAATTCCAATATGCTTTTAATCCTGATCCAGTCCTGTTCCATGTACTTTTACCTAATGTTGCTCTGTAATGAGAAAATAAGAATCTCTGAAACAAACAGACATATCTCAGGAAACAGCTGTTTGCTGGCAGAGAAGTAACTTCAGTTTGTTTTTGATTTTCCACATTGGATGCTTTGATAAGTAACTAATCTGTGTCCAAGGCTAGAAATGGGATTATTGTCTCAAACCTACCTTCTGGAGGATTGTTTTATTTCTAAATAATGTAAGTCTGCTCAGGTACTACAATGCTGAGAATGTATTAATAACAATAAGAGTAAAATACAGGCATTTAAGGAGTTCCTGTTGTGTACAAAGTCCAGGGACAAGCAGAATATTCTAGTATATAGGACACTGGTTTGAAATTAAGAACAAGAATCCTCTTCTTGGATTTGCCAACAATTTACAAACATCGAACAAGTTACTGAACCATCAGCACTTCCTATCTATGAAATTTGAATATTTGTCTTCTGTAGCTTCCTTTCAGATCTATGAACTTAAAGAGCAACATACGATGTAGGGATTCATATTATATAGTTATTTCAAGTCAAATGGAATATGTGCTACACAGGATACTATGTTCAATAAACTGGTTTAAAAGTACCTCCTCTTTTGAAAATTTTTCTTTCTGTGCAAAACACGTCTCTCCCCCTCTCTGCCCCTTAAAAACAAGTTTTGCTATTCTGTAAACTCATTGCCTAACTACAAGTTAACAAAAACATATTTTCCTTTAGAAAATTTCTTAAGCTAAGCTTGATGCTAAAATATGCTTTTTTTGCTAATCTATTTCCAAATTCCAGTTCTGGATATGTGCACTAATTCATCAGTTAGTTAAGAATTCACTCCTGCTTAATCTCTTACCAGTGTCATACAGGGAGAACAAGACGAAAGAGAACTCTTTTTGCAGTGATTCTTTCTTTCTTCTCAGAGCACTCCTTCTTATTGAAGTTCAGATTCTGCTTATAATTACACTAAAAATACCAAAACTTGATCACAGTTGCTTAGTCCAAGTGTATATAGAGAGAATTAACAGAGGTGAGGGTTGGACTAGGCTCGTTTATGTCTTTGCCGGGTGTAAGAAGAGAGGAAAGGGAGATGTTGAAGAAAATTAATATCTTCATACAGTGAAGCTGGAGGAGTCGTCTGTGAAGGTTTAGAGCTCATGTTCAGGTGATGCTACATTTTGGTGGTGAGAAAGGAAAGTGAGCACAGCCTCTGTCTTTTAGCCAATGAAGCTCTTCTAAAGCATGTAAGTTAGTTCTCCCTTGCACCTGGCTGTTTATTGCCAAATCATGTCCTGTCTCAGAGATGGAACTTGTGTCTCCTTGACTATGTCTTTTTTTTTACAGCCATGTCCCCATACAATGCTGTACAAGCAAGGCCACATGTCTTCTGTGCTTCCTGGGGTCTGCCCTTGAGTGTAGATACAGGAATCTGGTCAAAATGAGTTGGCTGGTATCCTGAAGTATTTAGATGACACTGCTGTACTCAAAATTGTTTGTGTCTGTCTTCATGATGACCTGGGAAATCTCACCTTTGTCTACCTCATGACACAAGAATATCCTAGCTGGAGACTGTATGGCAACTTCCAGCTCTGAAACTTTCTGCTAGAAAAGCTTTGGGATGTATATTACGTATGTATCTCTGATAGCAGAGACTGGTAACATAGAACTCAAATGCATTGTTAAATAATCTAATGTGTATTTTAATCACTAAATCTTTTCAGCTGCTTTCATAATGAAGAATGAGTCAGAGCAGCAGAGTGACTGCAACTTTACGAGTAAAACTGCCAGAGATGTTCTAGTCCTTTTTTCCTCACGGCTGTGTTTATAATAGTGTAAAGCAGTTACTTTGGGGCTAAATTTATAATGCTTAATCTCCATCCAAAAGGAAAACATTTCTGGAAGAGTTAATAAATGTATTCCAGGCTCCCATTGCACTGTGTTTCTGGTAGGGCTGCAAGTTCAACGCACAAACTTGCTAGAACTACAGTTATGTCTTTGGTTAGAAGTCACCCACTTAGCTAGATGTATGCTTCTTGCTAAATTTCGTCCAACATTAAAGGAAAGTAATAACTGAGGTTTTGGGATTATTTTTTTTAAATAAGTGCAAAAAAGGTCTAGAATACTGTTATTTTTAGATTCTTTTTCTGTCCTTTTTCTTTTTATTAGAAAAGTAGATCCTGTCTGGACTTTTGAGACTTTGATGACTGGAGGCTAATGAAGTGGCAACATATGATATACTTCAGAACATCTATAGCAGGACAGACCATAAGCCTCCCTAGCCTATGATGTCTTGTCTGTAGATCATAGTAGTGGATCATAAGAGAATAACATAGGAACCGTGCACATGCAGTAGACTTCCCCTACATTGCCCTCCTAGATTCCAGTAACCAAGGTGTAGGGACTTCCTAAGTTGGATTTTGTGCTTATACTGATCACCTAGGTGATTAATGGCATCAGAAGAGCTTCTGAGAGAGAAAACTGTGGAACTGGCTTTTGATAGCTAACTAGTAGGAGAGGCATTTTCATGCAAGTGCTGTTTTTCCTTTCCACAGCACTGAAAGCTTGTTGGGAGTGGATAGCAATGCAGAAGGAGAACAAACCTGTAGTTTTGAAGTAATGTACTGTGTTCAGGGGAAGAAGAAAGTTTACATAATTGCAAGCAAAAACTGAGGATGGAAGCTGACTTTTTTACTATGCTGGAAAAACTAAACAAATAGAAAAGAAGTTGAAATAAAATTAATGTGAAAAGTATTATCCAAAATATAATAAAATAACAGGTTCTGTAGCATTTATGGAAATGTGAAAAATGGTTCTTGAGTACATGCTAAATGCCATGCTATCAAGATTTTTAAGTGCTATAGTCAGTCTAGTCACATTAAAAATATCTCCTGAAACACTAGTTGAAGATTAACATTTGGAGTCAGTCTATAGGCTGAAGCACCTGTGTTTCTCATTGGCATCTCCTGTATCCTTTTTTTGACCTTCAGCTATGGAAGTCACTGTCAGTCTGGATAAGTGTTTTCCCAGTTAAAACATGCAGTGCATCAGGAGGAACTGAAAGTCTACAAGTTCCAAATTTCCGCCTACAGTTTGCAAATTAAATACAAATGTGAACAGCAGGAGGCTGACTTTTAAAACAGACAAGTGTTGCCACATATTTATAGGATGGCTCCTCTTCAAATCTCTGTATTGGCTTCCCTTCACCTTCTGCATCTAATTTAAACTCCTACATCCTGATTTATTATTGCTCTATGACCTCTGCATCATGGCACAGAGAGGAAACTTATGGACACATTTTGGAGGAGGCAACACAGAGAAAGTGTGAGAGACTGGAAAGTGTATAGTTAGAATCACAAGCCTGGCTTAAAGAACAGTTGAAAACTGCATCGTGGCCTCTGGAAATGAACAAGCCAGGCAGAACAGTAGCTCCTCTTTATGTTTTAACTCAAAATTTTACCACATCAGGAGTGGCTCAGGACATCCCCCCGTGCCTTCCAGACTTCTGCAGATAGTTGTCTGTGTAGTATATATTTAAATATTTCTTGCTTTTTATTTTTCTCTTTGCTTCCTACCCTACAGTCTTTCCTAATTCACATCCTCTTTTAACACCCTGCCTATGATACTACCCCTGTCTTTCCTCTGTTGTCCATAAAAATCTTCTTTACCTGATCCACTTGAGCTAAAACTGTGATCCTTCTTTCATTATTTCTACCAATCTTTCCCAACATTCTCTGTAAGTATATTTGTTGCTATTTATCTGTAGCTCCTAAAACTTCATATTTATATCAATTTTCTTAAGGTACTCTTCTTCTGTATTTCCATTTGCACAAGAAAGTTATGATCTGAACTTCACCGTTTTCTCTTTCTTCTTGCTATCACTCATATTTCATCTATGTCAATACAATTTCCATCTAGCTCAAAGGCCCATAGTACAGAAAGATTATTCTTGCTGACTTTTATTTGTGAAGATAGAACTATAGTATGGAGAAAAGTTATGAAGGTGTGAGATCTAATCCTAGTTTTAAGATGTATTTTGTTTTCAGACTGCAGAGAGAGACTGGTTCATGGGCTTCTGGGAATACACTGTGGTTTCCTGTTAGAAAACATGCACTTCTCAAAAATTTTTCAAGACCTTGATACTATTCCCACTTCCTCTTGAGGTTTCTTGTGGTTGATCTGCAGAGCTTACTTACAGAAACCTTTATTCAGGAAATAACAGCTAGTATCTTTTTCAGCAAGGACTGTATTTTCAGCACTATATTTTTCAAATCAGGTCAATGTCTACTAGCACCAGTTTATGGAAGCTGTGAATCTAGTCTACCATGACCACTACTGGATGGATGGCTGGATGTACAACTTATCTAATAGATGCATTCATGCCTGCTTCTTAGTAGAGTTTATGTGGGCAAAGAAAAAAAAAAGATGTGTAATGTAATGTAAAAAATAATTTGTTTTCTCTATTTGTACACTGACAAGACACCTAGCACTCCATGTATTTTAATATCTACCTACTGGTTATTGAAAAGAGAAGGAGCAAGAAGACATCATTTATAAAACCAGTTTCTCTGGAAGGAAAGTTCCTGGCAGCTGAAAAATTCTGAACCTTCCTGTTTTGTCTCCTGGTTCTCACTTCAGTAGTCTCAGTCTCCAGACGCATGAATGAAGCAGTTCAGGATCCTTCACCAGGTGAGGTGGTTGTACGTACTTAGTCTGCAGTGCTACTGATTCTTAGATCTCAAAGCCTCCTTGACAATGTCAGATGTATCGGATCACTTTAGGTAGTGGATGTGGGCCTGAATGAAAGTAAAAATTCTGACTTCTGGTGAGAGTAGCTTGTACTTCAGAGGTGTACATTTCTGTTAGTATTTCAGCAGGTTTTTCAGTTCTTTTACAGAAGGGGTTTTATCTCGATTAAAAACCTCTGGTAGCATTCACTTACATGCTTGGATTGGCTCTTCAGCTTTATGCAATGTGATTAAAAGAGGTTCTGCTTCAAGAATTGCTCTTGAACTTGGGCCAATCCACTTCTGACAAATCAGAGTACGAGGGATATTTATATGTGTGACCATGTATGTCTTTTATTCTTCTTCTTTAAGGTCTGATTTTGCAAAAAAATGTAACAATGAAACATATGATAGCTAGGAATATGGAAGAACTATCTACTAAAGAACCATTAGCTGTGTCACCCAATCTGCTTGACAGTACATCTGGTGGTTAAGGAGACAGTAATTTGAGGCCAATTTAGATCCCATGGGCATATATGACAGGCAAAAAAAAATGACATAAGGTTATAAAATGACATTTCAGAGGAAATTGCAGGAGAATTTGGATACAAGAGTGTGGCAATCTCACTGGTGATCCTTGAACTCTCAGACAAACTGTACTTTGGATTGTAGTATAATCCTTAAACTTTCCAGTATCAAGTTGTCCTGCAAGAAAGTAAAACTAATTGTATCCCTGTTGATACTCCCCTGCATGCTGTTAGACTTTGACATGTTGTTGTGCTGTTTTGCTATGTTGGAAAAATATGCATGTGTCTCCTTGTTCCTCTCTCTCATGCATGTGCACGCGCACTCACACATACCCTCCACAAGTCTGGGAACCATGGAAACCAGTTTACAAATTGTATACCCATTAGAAACACAGAAGACAGTTTTTAAAAGTGATTGGAGACAGCAGTAAATGTGTGTTAAGCATAGTCTTAATAGATGTTAGGTGCTTAAATGCCTTTTAAAAATACCTGGTCTGTTGTGCTTTCTGAGAGTTGGATTTTAAGTTTTCCACACTTTCACAGGCCAAATTGGCAGTGTGAGCCTGATATGGTACTTTATGCTTTTTATTTTTAGACATATAGCTGGTCATTTTAGCTATATATTTTCCAGGACATTTTGGCATTCACAGCTTGTAATCAGAAATACCATTGTAGGCACAGACAGTGTTATGTGGGATAGAATTGTTAAGTTTAGTTTGGAATGTCTCCGGGGTAGGGGAAGGAAGGTAGTCTTGGCTTTTTTTGAGACAAAGATAAATAATGGATTGATTCAGTCTTAGTCCAGGTCAACGCTTCTCCCTGTTTATTCAATGACTTCTCTCTAAAATCTTTGGCTTCTTCAGCCAAAGCCAATATCCACCTTTTAAATAATTATTCTGCTTTGTGACCATCCTTTGTGCTTTCAATTCCCATGCTTTCCGTCAATGGAAAAACCTATGTGACCCTCTTGAATCCTATCAATCAGGTAAAATTAAATTAAATAATTTAAACCACAAATGAAGGACGCTTGAGCTAACCCTGATCAATCTTCTAAAGCAGATTAGGGCTCACTCACATTATATTTTCCATTGGCTGTTACAAGAGATTAATGAGTAATCAGAAGTAGAGCATATTTACTGGCACAAATAGAGCTAGAAGAAGACACATCTATGATTTTAGAAATCCCCTTGATTGTGCACAAATTAAGGTCAAGATGAGAACTACAGTAAATTTTCAGTGATGAAGCGTTGGCCCAGCAGCTTTCTTGAATGACTCATGCAATGCACAAATCGAAGGGAAACACTTAAACCTGTAGTGCTTCTGAGCTGAAAGCTACATATTATTCATGCATAAATATCACTCTGAATACACCTTGCTATGGTTCACAGTGAGTAAGAGACAGATATTGAATGTTTGTGCATGGCTAACAGTACCACAAGCTTGAGTGCTGGTGGCTGTAGATACATTTTATCAGCGCAGGTTAAAGGGCACATCCATTTCATTCAAGTCCAATAGTGACAATCATAGGTTTTAGCTGAAGTAGAAGTCAAATACAGAGACAGCTTTTCCTTTTGTTATTTCGAAACAAAAAAAAAAGATCTTTCCAATGGAAAGCTTTTGCTTTAACGCCCTAAGAGGAGGTTAATTAAAATAAATTGTCAAAATATTTGTTGAAAAGCTTTTCCTGTCCAATTTTTTTGAGCTTAGGTTATCAACACTTTCCTCAGTGAGACAGAAATGCTGCGTACCTTAACTTGGCATTCTGTGTTTCTCAACGCATGAAATTCCTCTTAGAAGGGATAAAGCAAATTTTTAAGCAGCAGTTTGTCTTTATCATAGAGATCATCACCAAAGAGCACATAGAAAGAAGCAAAGACAGCAAGCTGATACTATTTATGTTATCCACAGGGTGCCTCTCAGACTTATTCACATGGTCAAGCAATTTACTTCCCAGTAAATTTGAATTTGCTTCACAGCAAACTGAGTTTATTGCATGTGTTATTGGAGAATAAGCATCTTGTTGAATAAAAGGATCAGAATTTGCTCCAAAGTAATAATTATGAAGTGCCATTTAAGTACAATTTTATAAGGCTGTTGAATGGAAAGAGTAGGATCAGATCTGTCTAATTTTCTATCTTAGCTGTAAGTTTTCCTGGAGGACTACTTATTCAGTCAATTGTTTACTAGAAATTATTCAAGTGTCATTATTACATAGTCCAGAAAGATGATACTTCTGAAATCCAATACTAGGACAGGCTTTTTCACAAGGAGGATGGAGCAGCCCTGGAACTGCTTACCCCAAAAAGTTGTGGGTAACCAGCTTTTTGGTTGGTTAACAACCATCTCCAAAGTTGTAGAATCTGTATCCTTCAATATTTTTAAAACTTAACTAGAAAAAGTCGTGGCTGATCTGATAAAATGCTGGCAATACCAGGAGTTGGCACTGGGTGATCTCTGGTTTAAGAAATATTTCTGAGACTGTGTGAAATCTCACAGTCAAAGGACACAAAGTGGGAAGGACAGCATCTTGGAGGGGAAAACTTTGCAGGAAGTTTCAAGAAATTCTTCCTTTAATCAGTTTATTTTTTGTCAAGAGGTAATGTGCTGAACAAAGGAATCAGGCCTTGATTGTACAACTAGTCCTGAGTGGTTGAACCCTGCACAGAGGCAGGGACTGCTCTCCTTAGTCAAGTGGGATTGTGTGTGCCCTCAGCAAGTTTGCCAATGACACCAAGCTGTGTGCTGCAGTTGACACGCTGCAGGGAAGGGATGCCATCCAGAGGGACCTTGACAGGCTGGAGAAGTGGGCCCGTGAGAAGCATATGAAGTTCAACAAGGCCAAGTGCAGGGCCCTGCACATGGGATCAGGGCAATCCCAAGCACAAATACAGGCTGGGTGGAGAATGGATTGAGAGCAGCCCTGAGAAGAAGGACTTGGGAGTTGTTGGTTGATGAGAAGCTCAACATGAGCTGGCAATGCGTGTTTGCAGCCCAGAAAGCCAGCCATATCCTGGGCTGCATTAAAAGAAGCATGACCAGCAGGTCGAGGGAGGTGATTCTTCTCCTCTCCTCCTCTCGCAAGACACACCTAGAGTGCAGTGTCCAGCTCTGGGGTCCCCACCATAAGAAGGACATGGACCTGTTGGAAAGAGTCCGGAGGAGGGCCACAAAGATGGTCAGAGGGCTGGAGCACCTCTCCTGAGACAGCCTTAGAGAGTTGGAATTTTTCAGCCTGGAGAAGAGAAGGCTCTGGGGAGGCTTTATAGCAGCCTTCCAGTACCTGAAGAGGGCTTACAAGAAAGCTGGAGGGACTTTTTACAAGGGCATGTAGTGATAGGAGAAGAGGGAACAGTTTTAAACTGAAAGAGGGTAGATTTAGATTACCTATTAGGAAGAAATTCTTTAGTGTGAGGGTGGTGAGACACTGGAACAGGTTGCCCAGAGAAGTTTTGGATGCCCCCTCCCTGACAGTGTTCAAGGCCAGGTTGGATGGGGCTTTGAGCAACCTGGTCTAGTGGAAGGTGTTCCTCCCTATGGCAGGGGCATTGGAACTAGATGATCTTTAAGGTTCCTTCCAACCCAAACCATTCTATGATTCTACTATTCTAAATATTCTATGAAACTAGAGGCCTTCCCCAGTTTACTTATTTAACTACTCAAAGAAGCAAGAAAAGCAGCATCTGTGAGAATCCTTATCTATTTATGTTTAATTTTACTTAGTTAAATTTAAATAATAACTTTTTACTTTTTTTCTTGTCCCTGCATTAATACTCTATCACACTGCTAATACAGTAAATATGCCTCAGCTTTTCTAACAAATTCAATAGGAACGCAACCAGCCACCTATCATGTCCCTCTTCTGTCCACTGTTATAGTTATAGGAGTGCCTTTTTGTAAAAATATTAGACAAGTATAAGAACAAAACACATTACATATAAATGTGACTGCCGATTGATAATCACTTTGTATATTATCTGGTCTGCACAGATTTCCTTCATACCGGTAATCAACCATGTGCTCCTAATCCCCATGCAAAGAACTGATATTTAACCAATAATGCACCCTTCTTGTTTAGTTCCTAACACAGATGTCATTCATCACCAGGAATGACACCTCAAGGGAATTCTGAATGAATGGAAAGGTCAAAGCAAATTCAATCAGGACCCTCCTTGAGCCTATCTCTTCTGAATCATATCCCTTCATGAATATTTCTATTGATTAGTTGGAAGTTTATTTTGTTCACATTTTCACAAACCCTATTGAGTTTTAGCTGGCTGCCCAGGTGGAACACATCTGTCAGCAAGTACTAACTCAGTTAACCTAATTCAGAGCTACTGCAGGTTTCTAGAGCTAAGAAACCACCACAGTGGAGACGACAGCACCTGGGAGATCTCACTGGCTGCTTGGAACAAGTTTGTGTCTTGCGTCTCAAGACTGGCTTACTAATATACTCTTACTGGTAACATCTTTTTACCTTATCATCACATCTATGGCTTAAATCTGTATGTGTTGTGTTTAGGAAGGGCAGTTTGGTTTGTTTGTTTGCCTTCGTCAAGATGAAAAGGTGTGTTTAGGTGGAGCTAGAGAATTAAAGATAGCAGCCCGTATTCTCCAGAGCTCTTCAAACTTCTTCACTGTTCCTTGTCCATTGATGGGATCCAAGAATCCATGAATTTGCACTTTTGTGATATTATTAACCTTTCTTTAAAAACATATTGTAAAACTCTGCAAAATCGGAACACTCTTTACACTCCTTTTGCAGAAGTGTGAGTAGGAAATTTACTATTCTGAACAGTAATTTTCTGGACCATATTAGCTTGTTGCGTTTCTTCCTGAACTTGAGGCTAGGCTAGCAATACAGTAAGACAAACCAGTTTTATGGCTTCTAGTATTCCTTTTTACTTCTTATGGTCAAACCTGACTAATGCAGTGGTATACATAGATGACATGGATCACATTTGTACTGCGTGGTGATCCATAATAATTATTAATAGTAAAAATGATCCAGAAACCTTATTAGTGTTAATGGAAATACAGTATAAACAGCTGAGGTAATGGTAGTTTATTGGAAAGTGTTAGTGGTTATTTTGGGGAGAAATGAGTTTGTCATTTCCCCTAAACATCCTTAAAAAATTAAGAAATTTTGGGTTCACCCTATGTGAAACAAAAATGTGTGTCAGCTCTCTAAACTGAAGTAACTGAGTCCCTGCCTACTAGGTAACTCACAGGTTATGTTGTCAGTTTTGTATCAACAAAACAATCCTGTACTGAAAGTCTGCAGATGTTTTAGGCCACTTTGCTGGGCTTACATGGCTGAAGGCAGCCTTTAGTATATAAAGAGCTTCAGTCTATGATTTCCAAAAGTACAGTGGCAGTGACAACACAAGTTTTGGAGACTATTAGTGATGAATAACAACTGCAATTTAGCAAAATTACTGAATACTTAGACTTCTTTTTAAAGTTAGTCTTCACTGCATGTTTAATGTTAGTTCTCTCAAAATAGTCCAACTTGACAGAGACTAAAACCAAAAATATAACACTTGTGTTCTACCTTGTGTCACACTGAAATTTTCAGGAATAACATAAGCATCTCTGGGATTTGTTTCACAGAATTAATTGTCAGGAAATTTTATTACAAGGACAAATACAGATTACTTCTGTGTACAAGGCAAAGTTGAGGTGATCATGACTGGAGGCAAAACCATGACAACATGCACATTAAGGTTTTCTCTGTGTAGGCACAGAGGTGGACTTACTAGAAGAGCGTCAACTCCAAGTATCATTGACACATATGACATGGCACTGTTGCTTGGCCTCAGATTGACACTGTATGTCTGCATGACATGGGAATAAAGTACTGTACACTACTTACACTGTAGATGTATCTCCAGTTAAGCCTTATAGTAAAGTCAAATGCTTAAAGGTTAAAACAAAGGACATGCATACTTGTAAACAATCATATTACACAAATTTGTGAGCAAAATAAGCAACATACAGTTTTTTGATTAAGTTATTCTGCATATTTTTCCTTGCAGCTTGCACACTTAAGTTATTAAGGATTGTATGTCATGGGCTTCAAATTTTCAAGATAACTAGAAAATAAATAAAACTATAAATGAGTGTATACAGGTAAATACATCCTAAATCTAAGCTACGTAATTGTAAAGTAGTATGTCAAATGGCAAAATTTCCTGAGAAGCAAAAAATCTTAAGTCAAAGTGTAAGCCTATAACTTTCATTTTTCTTCTTTTTATGAAAAATTAACTATTCAAAACATTGTCAATCATAATTTTAAAGTGAAGTCAGAAAAGAATTGTGACCTACAATAAGGCTCAGAATCCTGGTGCATTTTGGCAAAGGATACATAAATATTTCCTCCACTACAGTAGCCTTTTGATGTAATATGATCTTACGAACAAAGGATTTTTCAGTAACTCCAAGGACCAGCATATGGAACGTAATAAGCAAAAGATTTGTCAGGCAAATCCATAGTACACCGGAATCTTTTCCTTCATTTATTAGGATGCTTTAGCTTAATTCAAGTAAAAATTGTGCGTGTGTCACAGTTAAAATTACAACTGATCCCCATGATAACGAGTGAAAACTGTACTATACTAGAGTGCTTTTCTGTGGTGTCTGTTCCTTCTCCTTCACTCTGAAGTTGAGGACCATGCCAAAACTTCCTAAAGGTCCCAAATCGAACTGTTTTCCATCCACATCAAAGAGGAAAGTTATCAGTAATATTGCCATCAACTCTAGTTTATATTGCAGTGAAAACAAGCCTCAGGAGATATAACTGTTAGATTGTAAACAGTTCTACCTTGCAGTAATTCCTACTTGAACCTACTTTTTCCAACAAGAATAGGATCCTAAGAAGATGATATTATTCTCAGTGAAGTCAGTGGAAGAAGAAGATCAGAAAGGATCAAGGAGATCCAGAAAGCTCTCATATAAGGCTAAAGTAAACATAAACCCTGTGAGGAAACTAAGACAAAGTGCGTTTAATTGTTTGTTTGCTTTGCTAAGATCTGCTTATCTTTTGTATTTTCCAAAGTAAAGAACTTGGCCTGGATTCATTCTGCTTAATTAACATGCCTGAATTTGGAGTTCAATCTCCCAATCAGCAGCAGAGCACTGTGAAAAACATGCTAATGATACTATCTTAGTCTGGTATTCGATAAACTGGTGTCCACTTACAATCCGTATCTTAGTATATAAATTGTCTAGGGACAATATTCTTATAATTTAGTCACCTCAGATATGTACTTGCATTTAAGTGACAAAAATCCAGTCCTCACTGTTTCGGAATTTGTGTTTATGAAATCTGTGAGCTACATACTTATTTCAGTTGCCACATGTCTGTAGAGCAGCAAATGGTAAGCTATCATCTCTTTGGATAATATTTTTTTGGAAGAATGTAATACACTACTATCACTCAAATTTACTCTTGCAGGTTGGTGGGAAACATACTGCAATTTCTAAAAATCCCCAAATTCTGTGGGATTGCAGACATCCTAAGAGCTATTTTTATTAGTGTTTCTCAGTATGAATTAACTCGGTAATGAATGCAGTATTTGGTCTCATTACTTTGGGAGTTACCTTCATTATTACAGTTCATGAAGTGAGAGCAAGTTTTACTGTAATGAAGGAAAGTGTTAAAAACTTGATTACAAACTTGGAAAGGACTACAGAATGAAATACAAAATAATGACAAACAAATCTGTGCCATTTTTAACACTGAAGAATTTTCTTAGATATTCACTGCCTGCCAAATTGTTTCTTCCCCCTATTAAACTCTTCCAGATCTCCATAGCTCTTTTTGCAAGTTTTTTTATTTTTTTTTCCTTTTTCCTTCATACTTACCTCTCCTTTTCTTCCTACTTACCTCTTACTTATCTCAAAACAGCCCTGATCCTTTTCTGCAGGAAGGATTCAGCTTTCATAACACAGAAACCTTTACCAAGTCAGGCCCCTGATTTTTGGACTGCACTTTCTCTTTTTCACTATCACCTTTTAATGTAAAAGCAGCCTTCAGTTCCTGGCAACTGGACCAAGGTGGAATGCAGATCTGAGGTTCATTTCAGTGCTGTAGAAATACCATCTTATTCACATAAACCAAGACATATTAAGTGCCTTGGATATTCTTTTTGTTTTTTTCTTCTACTCTTTATACGCTGTTTTTCTGACCATCTAAATGAATAAACAAATGAAAAAAATATTCATGTAAGAATGAACTTTAAATATTAATGTCTTCTCTGGTTATCATAAGCAGATAGAGATATGACAGAATTATGCCTATTATATGGTAGAGAGAACACTCTATCTGTCATTTTACAGAATGTATTTAATAATTGAGAAACTTGATCAGGAATTCACTGTTGAAGGAAAATCTAAACTAGATAAAGGCAAATTTCTTGATCTAAGCTGAGAACCTGTAAAACTTGTAAGAAATTACCAAATGACTTAAAATAGGTTCTTATATCCTACATTTTATCTATGCAGGGATTTGTTTGACTGAAGAGAAGTATCCTACTGAAACTGCAATTACACTTTGAGATTGGAAATATTGCTATTTGCATTTTTTATTAATGAATGTGTTATGAGCAAGAAAATCTGATTCACAATAAGCAAAAATTGTATGTAAGAAGAAAATAGTATACAATTTAATTCTAAAATTTTAATAAATATTTAAAGAAAATAAAATTACTTGGAAAGTAATTGTTAGTTTGTGATTATCTATGGAAAATATCTCCAAGAGTACAGTTACTGTGATTTGATTGGTATCAAACAAGATAAAGTTTCAGGATTTCTCTTTCAGGATTTTTTAAGCCCCAAATTTAAAAATGCTGAAATTTGAAAACTGAAGTCTCTGGCCTTAAAACAGTCCAGGGAGCAGATCTTCTCCAGAGTGTTTGTTCCTGACTAACCCAGGTTACTTTTGTCATATCCCATGCCTGGAAATGGAAAAAAAAAAGATCAAATTATCTAAACAAGTTAATACTAAAACTGGATTATTTTTCCTCATCTTCAAAGAAGAATATTTTTAAAAATGGCCAGGACCTCTGCAGAGGTACTTGAAGCATAATCGGTTTTGTTCCATATTCCTCTCTAGAACCTGTTTTTGTCAGGCATAATGACTTTTGACAGCTTTCTGATTCCTAAAAATGGGTGTCTTCCCCTCAACCCATCAACATGCAGCACTTTTGACTGCAGCAACTCTGGCTTACTTGCTTGATAATTTTGTGATCCTCTTCAGTTTATTAAACCCACAAAAATTAATTTAAACATTTTCACCTGCTCATAATGTACCATGTAATCACACAATAATAGCTTACTAAAACAGTTATCAATATGAATGTGGCCCTTTAGAGTTTGGCAAAATTATCCAAGGTGGTGCTCTGTAGGTAAAATGAAGGCTAATTTCAAAGCATTTGTTAAACCCAGACTCCGACCAAAGAAATTTTTGACAGCCAGAAACACGCTAAATCTGGACCATCTGTACTACTTGAGTCATCTATATTTGCCTTCCAGAAATCAAAAGAAACAGTAGCAAAAAATGACAGTCAGTTTCTCAGAAGCACAAGGGTAATTGTAAAAAGAGATTTCAAGTTTTACCTGGTTTCAGCTTTATCAGAGTCTCTCTGAGCAGGGTACTTCATGTTCTATTTAAGCACATCCATTGGAAGAAGGTAGGTAGAGAGAGACATACTAGCACAAAAAGAAGATTTTGTAAAAGATATTAACACAAAAAATCACTTAAATTTCTTCAGAACTATTAAAGTATCTGGATTAAATTTCGTTTTGTAAGAATTTCATTATTCCAAACTGTACTTTAAGGTAATTTCATTACAGCTGTAGTCAAACTCAAACATATGTATCTATAATCTCTCTTCTGTTACAGAATTTAAAAAGATGTGTTCAAGAAATGACAGACTAGATGTCTTCCTGATGTTTCTGATGTAGCAGCTATTTTGCTGTACTGTGAGAAATGTGTACGTATTTAAATTTCAGCTGTTAAATTTCTTTGCAGTGGAAAGAGTATAATAATTTTGATTTTTTTTTAATAGACTATATTCCCTTCCTAATCTCAGAATCTCAATCCCATAGTCCTATGCTTTGTTTCCTCACTACGTTCTTTCTATGAATATTTTATAAGCAGAAAATAAACCTTCACCTTCTTGAAACAGGACATCAGTTTGTTAATCTTCAGATATGTATCCCTGTGGTGATGTTTTTAACTTTCTAAAACATCTAGATAAGGGCAGCAAGCAAAACTGGAATTTTTATCAGAGTCCTAGATATAGCTCTTAGTGAAAATTTTGAAAGAAAAAAAAAAAAAAACAACAAAACAATCTATGTGTAGATGTGGTGCCTTTCGGAAAGATTATGCTGTAAGAAGCAAGCATGAAAAAGTAAGGGAAAAGAGAAAAAGGTGTTACGACGTTTCTCTCAGGCTCTTGAGTTTCCTTTAAAAGACAAAACTGTGGGCTATAGGATTTTATCAGCTCATTTATTTAATTTTATCATTTTTATCTTAAATTTTTAAAGAAATTTAATCTTTTATTATTAGTTAAATTCAACTTGATTTCTTTTTTTTACAACAGGAAGCTTCCATTCACATTTTTGCTGTTCATTTTATCCTGATGCATCAAGTTGTTCAACAAGCTGTATTTTTTCGTTTGTTTTCAGTTGTTTAGATACTGGACCACCAAGGGTCCAGTCATTGTCTTTACACTATATGTCTATTTTCCTTATTGTTCTCGTTTACCCAATAGCAACGTCATTTGAAACTGAAACTTTTCCAGTTTGTAGGAGTAATAAAGTACTGGAGAGGGGTGGATTAATTTTATCAGGTAAAACGGTATGTTTTACTTAAGCTGTGAAACCATTCTGTATTTTTTGTCTTCTGAACACTTACCAGTCTTAAGCCAACATGATTCCTGCGTCTACTTCCAGATGTGATCAAAACTCAGATTACTTTGTTTTGTCAGTTATAGCAGGAGTAACATAGACTAATAAGGCTAAATTCTTTGCTGACGTAAGTCTGCTAGCTCACTGGAGTTATTCCAGCAAATAACTTGTCTCACAGATATTCAAAGGAAAAATAATGAGATATTACTACTACCAAAATCTTCAGCCTTGCAGCTGTAACTTAACTATGTATAATGCCAGTGGATAATGTGGGATATGCTACTAGACAACACCAGACTCCAGAAAAGAAAGTTAGAGCATTATTAACTAACATTATATTTTCTTTGTCTATGCTTTTTCAAAAGCTGACATGTAATATAAAATCCCAACCCCTCAAAGGTGTTTTTTTAAAGGCCAGGTGACATTTTTTTAAACACTTACATAATTTCTCTTGTATATATTAAATGATTGCTGCTTTAGAACCATCACAACCTATCACTGATTCCAGCCTGCAGTTGTAATCCTCACTTCGCAAGATGGGAGATGACCTTCAGTCTCTGTAGTCACAGCCACGGCTTGGCAGGTGTGCATTATTTATCTTCTTCCTGGAGATGAATACCAAAGTTAACAATGGAAAACACTACAAAGCAATGTGCCAAATGGCTTACTTTTCAAGAAACAATGGATAGCAGTCAGAGTTGTGAGTAATTTGATTCCGTTCACCAAACTCTTGCTGTGACAGTTACTTTCACATGGAATACCTCTCACTGCATAATGCAGGACATCGGTTCTTCTGACCCGGAGGCATAAAAGTAACATGGGTAAAACAGCTTTAATGAATGGACTCCTGCAGCAATAGGCCTGCCATCTAAGAAGAAGAAAAAACTTGTTAGTTCTTAACGAGCTCTGAAAACATTTTGGGTTTTTTGCTTCAGTGTTTTCTTTTTCTTTTCATTTTTTATAAGTAGACACTTCTTGTAGTGGCTGCTCCTCTAATCAGTATTTCTAGGAAAACTGTACTTTTTCTTCTTTGAGAAAGGTAAGACAGGCGGAAGCAAGTTAGAAAGAGTCTGTTTTCACAGGGAAACACGTTTCTTTCAAAAATAGTGGTTTAATTCTATTTTGAAAATGGTTAATTGAAGTGATGAATTAGCTACACAGTTTGACAATCAAGGCATACTAGTAGGAATACTAAGCATTTGGAGGATCCAGTGATGGTTGAGGGAGGATATACTGTGGCCAAAAGCAATGGGAAAACAGAAAGTCCCATGCAGTACTTAGTGAAGTCAGTGGAAATCTTCCAGCTGGCTCTAATGAGAGTTGCACTGGGTCCTGAGGCTTTGGTAAAATGACTGTAGAAGTGAAGACAAACTATAATTGAGACAATCTTTCCCAAAGCCATTTTGAGCACTTTCCCTGCTAAAAGCATAAAGACACTGAGAAAGAAGAATAAAGGACAGCATAGCTCAAACTCCAAAGTAGCTCCTAGATTTTTCTCTTTATTTTTCCTGTAGAAAATAGTACACGAAATGATGCCTAATGCACCTGTATTTTGAAATTAAGAGCTATACACCTTTTCCTGCTTTCCCATCAGGTTGACACAAGATAGGAGCATAGTACGTGTCCTAAGTCTTCATGTCATGGAAAAAAATCATTCATACGATATGGAAAGCAAATTACTGTTCGAGATATTCTTTCTAAGAAAACAACTACAGCAATAATTCAGAATTTTTCCATCATCCTTTTAAAGTGTCCTTGTATTCCAGTTCATAAGAAAAGATGATCTCAGGTTCAATTCTCCTTTCTGTTCAGGACAGAATTGTGTTTAAAGTTTCTATCTGAAAAGAACAAAAAATTTTTAAATAAATAAATAAAATAAAAACTATAAGGGAGCTTGAAAATTGGAAGTGTTTTTGTGTCAACCAAGGTACAAAATATGAAAGGGCCCAATCTCAGCTTCAGTTGGTAAGGAACTGCTGCTGCAAGGTGTGTAAGAAAAAAATCAGAACCCCAAAACACTGTCTCCTGGTAATTACTTTTAAGATACATCAGACAGATTTATTCACAGATTTTTTTTAATTTTTGCTTTGTTTCCAGAAAGGGACTTAAGGGACTATGATGGCTCTCTGTCCTGCGTCTAGCTAGGTGAGTCTTGTGACAAAATTACTCCATGTGAATATAACTGTACTTTCATACACACAAACAACTCTTGTAATTCGTTTTTGTCAGGATGTAAGCAGATTTGTAACCTCAGTATTTACAGCAACTGTGCCCTGAGAGAGTAAAGAAAATTCATTTAAGGGACATTGCAAGATTAGCTCTTTTATGTCCATTTTTGTAATACTTTGTTCTTAAACCTTCTGCAGTCACACAGAATTTGGATATTACCTTCATCCACGCCAACCTACTGCTCAGCACTGTCTTCTGAGACAGTAAGAGTAGTGCAGGTATCTGACTCCCTGTGCATACTGTCTTCTGCAACATCTTTGTTACTCCATGTCTACAATCTGATTTTGAAAGCCACACCTTGCAAGTCACCTGTTCACATAGAGTAAAAGCACAGATACATACCTTACATCTTCCAAAAGCAATGACTTTCAATTTAGATAAGAAAAAATATATGCTCCAGATGTAGTAGAAAACTACCATTCCCTGACACACATTCCTGTTCTTTAGGAATTATGGCTGTCTACCCTTCTAAATCATGCCTTTTTTTTTCTTTGTGTGTGTGTCGGGGGGGAATATCAAGTAAATTTCTCTCTTTTTCTCTCTCTTGCTGGCAGTCTGAGTCCTTGACTGCTGACACAAGCAAAGACACTCTTCTTATATCTAGTTCTTCATATTTTCTCTTGTGATTTCCTCATGAGTCTTTAGGTTTTTTTATTTCTTAAGAAGCAGCAGTTATTTCTTGATCAATTTATTTTGCTTGTGAAAAAATTTGCCTCCTTCATACCACAGTTCCCAAACAGAAGAAAGGAAATTGGTACCAGCCAGTTCTCTTCAGATGTCTCGGTAGAAATAGAAAAATACCAGGACTTAATGTTTTTGAGATGCAAAGACATCGCAAATGTTGGATGCTATAAGCACAGGGGCATCTGGAAGTACAGGGTTTTCCAAAAATCAGCAAAATTAATTAATTGGAATGGGGTTCCCCAAGCTATTTAATTACATTTTCTCTTAATTTGTCATATATCTAGAGTTAAAGATTTTATATTTAAGCCTTGGAGGAGCAATAAGTTTAATGCTTCTCATAAGTGAACTACTTGTCAAATTACAAGTTAAATGAGACATGAAAAATCCTCATCCTCACTAATACTGCTTTTTTTCTTGGTCAGGATTACAAATCTTAAAGATTTGGAGCTACAGTGGTCCAGAATATTACAAGCTTACCCTCTTTAATCTAGTAGCATTTACTATTTTATTAATAGCAATTTTTCACTTAAAAATGATTCTTGATACTGTGAAAGATGATGTGACATCCTCATTTTGTATTGAACTTGTTCCTGCCATTTGGTTTTTATGTCCTTTGTATAGCTAGTTATCTGGCTGCTTGGGATGCCAAGATAAGTGAATAACATCATTTCAGAGATGTGCACTCAGTTTGACGTAGTAAGGGCCAGATAACACTATGCACATAAATATTCTTAGTAAGAAGTTATTGTGCCTTTCATTGGCTTTCTAGGTAAATACGCAAGGAAAAACTATTTCTCTAGAACTGAGCTGTTTAGGAGGAGCAGTCTTGTAACTAGCTGCTAGGTCAGGAAAAAGGGAAAGAAGTAGTAATGGAGGTTGTTCGCTACATTTTTTGAAAGAACATCCAAGCTCTACTTTATGCTTAAGTCTGTCAAAATCTGCCTTTTGATATCAATTGGCAGATCTTCAAATTGCAAAGCATATGCTCTCTCTCCTAAGTGGAGTAGTGCTGTGGTCTCACATTCTTTCAAAAGTGTAATGACCAGGTACATAATAAATATATATAAAAATTGTTTCTATGAGATGGCTGGATGTTTGAGCTCTGCTGGTAAAGCACAGCTCCAACCCAGATTAGTTTTTAACAGTGAGAACTACAAACGGGTACTCGTGGTTTTACAAATTCTCATAAGTTTATCAAGCCTCTTGCAACATTTGATGTATTCTTAAATCTTTTATTCTACAGTGCAGCAACCTGCAAGAAAAATAATTTTTTTTTTTCTTCTTTATCTTTTTGAGTGAGAGTTTCTGTTCCTCATGATTCTGGAGGGAAGACTAAAAAAATTATCAGAATGTCCTGGTTTGGTGAAGGATTAAAATTAGTCTACGTTGAAAAATGTTCACATAATTGTTGACCAAGAGGGAGTTTTTTTACCTTTTGTTCTCTATGGACATGATTTGATTTTATTAAAAATTTCTAATAAATATTGAGAAACAAGAAACCATTTTTTTTTATTCTATCCTGTTTTGACCCTTTATATTGAGAGTTTAGAATACAAATGAATGGAAAATTAATGGAAACATAAATCTCATTATTTTAATATCATCATTGTATAGTCAGTACACAACATTGTGTAATGATAAAGGGGTCATATTCTTTTTAAGGAGAAATAAAAAAATATAAAACCAACAACAAGAAACCCACAAAATCCAAAACACCCCAATCAAACCTACTCCCAATCTCTAAAGTGCTCCTTTAAGAGTAAGCCATTTTCAGTTTGATTACCGTTGATTAAATTCACCACATTGTACATAGGGTACTGGATGAGGCAGCATCAGAGCCAGTGGCAATGGTCATCAAAAACTTATGGAAGGTCAATAAAGTTCATTAAAACTAAATAAAAGGCATCCTTGCTTAAATGTGATGGGGGAGGTGGGGGGGAATGAGCCAGAGAATGGTAACTCTGCGCTTTATGAATGATGAGGAAATAAACAATCTGTTTAAAATAACGCTGCATTACAAGTTTATGAGTAACAGTCAGCACGGATTTGTCAAAAATAAATCATGCTGAAACAACCTACTACTTTTCCAAGAGGTTGTAACAGGCCTTCTGTAAATAAGGGTTGCTCTGACTGCAGTGAGGATTTTGATGGTATCTGTGACTTTCCAGAATAGAAAATTGAGAAAATGACAATTATAAGAATTCAGGAAGAGGGTGACCACTGTGGAATTCTCTCTGAAGAGCTGTATCTGTTCTTGATGCCCCTTAAAGTAAGCATGAATCCTGTGGCTTCCCAGTGGATGTCCTACCTCCAGGCTTATCATCCTTCTCTCCCCCTCTCTCTCTTGACTTCTTTATACTGCAAATATGAAACAAATACTTCTTCTCCACACTTTTTCACCTGAAACTCTCACCCACGGAGTGGGAGGCTAACACTATCTCTGTGTGGCTGAAGACACTCCTCATCTCACTTACCACTTGCTTTTCCCTTTCCCTCACCTTCTGAGGTGTATGTCTGAAGGCTTCAATAAGGGCTGTCTAGGTCAGGGGAACAGTGTGGGTAAAATCTGAATTTTTAAAAGTTTAAATTTTTTTTAAATTATTCCACCAAAAAAAGAAGACTATTTCTAGTCTGAATTGATTCTTTCATCTAGTTGACTGTTTTAACCCTCAGTGTTTACAGTGACATGATGGTAGGATCAGGTAAATAGGAAAGAGTTAGGAGGGCAGAATCATTTGTTAGCATCATCAAAGTCTCTGTGGAACTATACTACCAGGTTTTGAGAAGGAGGTGGGTCAAAAGTTCAGTGAAATCAGAAAAGGGGGGGTTCATTCCATTAATTATTTTTCATAGGAGTATTTCTGTATCTGCATTTTTTTTAAAAAAGAGTAAGCAGTTTACTTTGTAAGTTTGACCCTGTGAGTGTGTAAAGAGCCAGATATTTTCAGTGGTAGTACCGCACTGGAAGTGGTTACCTGTGCTTATACGCATTTTCAGAATCTAAAGGCTTATTCTGTCTATTAGGCACTGGTAGCAGGTAATTTCAGGAAGGAAGAAGACACGGAAAACAGCTGAAACAAGTACAACGAATGTGGTTTGTACCAAATCAACATTGTCTCCCTTGCATTTCTAAAATTTTTGCAGTTCCATACACACTTGAATGTAATATACTACAGTAAATTTCCATGGCCATCTTTTGCACAACTGTTGAGAACAAGTCCATTGATGCCTGATAAGCAATATAACTTACCACATTGCACATCAAAATAGGAACCTTCACTCAGAGAAACATCATTGCAGGAGTTGAATTAGTTGGAAAAAATACATACTTATTGCAGTTTCATTTATTGTAAAGACAATTTTGAGAAACTAAGTGTGAGTGAAAGTAAGAGTCGGCCTTGAAGAAAGAATGGGGTTTTTTTGGAATAGAGTTTATAAAATTTCTCTCTTCTATGGTAACATTAAGTACATGGTTTCCCTAGATGATAAGAAACTGGCTGAGATTTCTACTTTTATAGAAGAAAAATAGTTTCATGCTGAAGATCCTATATGCCAAAATGTAAATGCGATGTGCTATGTCTCACTCCTTTTTTCTTCCTCTCACTCTCCCCCATAGACTAAAATTGTGCGGACACCTTGCCTGACTGCACAAGAAATGAATGGAAAATGCCAAGAAAATAAAGAAAATGTAATATAAAATCCCAGATGTCTGGTTCTACTGCCTGTGGGTAATTCCAACTTTTTCTTCAAAAAGACTTTTAAAATGCTCAGAATATGAGCATCAATGGACTGTTCAATAAAAGGAGGCGCAAAAATATATTTTTCAGGACTAAATGTGTACTTCTGTGAGGGACTGGACTGGGCTGCTGGCGGCCCTGACCTTGAAGGAATTCAGCAAGAAAACAGGATGTGAGAAAAAGATATGGAGTGACATTCCAGCTGCCAACCATGGACTCGTGGCCGGCGCATGACGGCCAATCAGCGTTTGTGGTCGGGCGCGTGAACAACGAGTGCAACCAATCATAAAGCTAGACAGCTA